>NC_069500.1:797490213-797790213 GCF_027579735.1 Bombina bombina | reverse complement strand
AGGCAACTTCAATTAGATTACACTAGCAGACTGATGTTTCACAGTCAAAAAAGTTTTTTTTTTTAAATATTTACACTACTGTTATAACAAATATGATTGGTGGCACTAGTTGGCAAGTGGGCCTGGCACACACGCTGGCAGGCAGGCAACTGCAATTAGATTGCACTAGCAGACTGATGTTTCACAGTCAAAAAAGTTTTTTTTTTAAATATTTACACTACTGTTATAACAAATATGATTGGTGGCCCTAGTTGGCAAGTGGGCCTGGCACACACACTGGCAGGCAGGCAACTGCAATTAAATAACACTAGCAGAATGATGTAAAAGTTTTTTTTTTTAAATTTAAACTAATGTTACAACATATATGAGTGGTGGCATGGAGGAAGTAGGCACAGTATATGCTGTGAGCCTGACACACAGGCTGGCAGTGGCAGGCTGGCCTGGCAACTAAAATTAAATAACACTAGCAGACTGATGTAAAAAAAATTTAAAAAAAAAATGACACTAATGTTACAACAGATATGGGTGGTGGCACTGAGGAAGTAGGCACAGTATATGCTGTGAGCCTGACACACAGGCTAGCAGTGGCAGGCTGGCCTGGCAACTAAAATTAAATAACACTAGCAGACTGATGTAAAAGTTTTTTTAAAAAAAATTTACACTAATGTTACAACAGATATGAGTGGTGGCACTGAGGAAGTAGGCACAGTATATGCTGTGAGCCTGACACACAGGCTGGCCCTAGTGGCAGGCTGGCCTGGCAACTAAAATTAATTAACACTAACAGACTGATGTAAAAGTTTTTTTAAAAAAAAAATGTACACTAATGTTACAACAGATATGAGTGGTGGCACTGAGGAAGTAGGCACAGTATATGCTGTGAGCCTGACACACAGTCTGGCACTAGTGGCAGGCTGGCCTGGCAACTAAAATTAAATAACACTAGCAGACTGATGTAAAAGTTTTGTTTAAAAAAATTTACACTAATGTTACACCAGAAATGAGTGGCGGCACTGAGGCTGGCAGTGGCAGGCTGGCCTGGCAACTGAAATTAGATTACACAGAGTGGTGGCACTGAGCAATTAGGCACAGTATATGCTGTGAGCCTGGCACACAGGCTTGATGACAACTGAAATTAGATTACACTAGCAGACTGATGTAAAAGTTTTTTTTTTAAAATTTACACTAATGTTACACCAGATATGAGTGGTGGCAGTGAGTAAGTAGGCACAGTATATGCTGTGAGCCTGACACACAGGCTGACAGGCAGGCAAATGCAATTAGATTACAAAAAAATAAACGACTGAAGTTCTAGCCCTAAAAAGGGCTTTTTGGGGTGCTGTCCTTACAGCAGAGATCAGATGAGTCCTTCAGGACTGTAGTGGACACTGAATACACTAGCCTAGCTATCAATTTCCCTATAAAATCAGCAGCAGCAGCAGCACTATCACTCCTCTCTCTAAGAATGCAGGATCAGAATGAATCTAAAATGGCTGCTGCCCAGGAGCTGGGAGGGTCTGGGAGGGAGTGTCTGCTGCTGATTGGCTGAAATGTGTCTGCCTACTGTGAGATACAGGGTCAAAGTTTACTCAATGATGATGAATAGGGGGCGGATCGAACATCGCATATGATTGCCCGCCGCGGCAAACGCGAACAAGCTAAGATCACCGGGAACCATTCTCCGGCGAACTGTTCGCGACATCACTAATGAGGACAAGGGAAAATGCTTCACATTTACTTCTTCGCACAAAACAGGCTCAACACTCTATTTAAGATGAGACGCCTCAAGACGTTTGATTTTAAATCCTACAGATCTCATCCAAAGTTGTTGGTAACTATATTCTACATATAATGTAGACTCATTTGTTGGGACTTAAAGAAGTTTTCATATGTTTATATGGTTTGGTCTAGATATGTTCAATTTATAATCTTCAAGTTAGCTATTCAATTCTTGCAGTTCAGACTTAAATATAATGACTCTCAATCGCAAATTATAGTACGCAGAAGCAATAAAGAACATTAGGAAGTTTGTTTGTTCTAACTAACACTGCTAAAAATGAAGACAGAGATTTAGAATAACGAGTAGGAACTGTCAACATAAATCAGACCCTCTGAAATATCCACATATCAACATAAGATAAGGTCCCCCTTTCCAGTGCATCAGGCATAGCCTTATGCATGAATACTGCAAATTCATGTTCTGAATTTATGTATCCAAACCGGAGCCTTTGGAATGCATATTGGACCTTTTGGAATGAGAATGTAAGCTTATACTGATCCTCCTCATGTACCTTTATGTTCCAATATCCCTGTGCACAATCAATGGCAGTGAATATTTTAGATCCCTGCATCTGCGCTAGGCACTGGTCAATATATGGCACATGCCAGCCAGACATGTACACTCGTTTGTTTAGCTGTCTTAATTCAGCACACAAATGTTATTGTCCATCGGGCTTAAGAACACCTAGAATAGGATTGTTGTAAGAGCTATGAACCTGTCTGATAATACCTCTTTCT
This sequence comes from Bombina bombina, assembly GCF_027579735.1. Taxonomy (NCBI): domain Eukaryota; kingdom Metazoa; phylum Chordata; class Amphibia; order Anura; family Bombinatoridae; genus Bombina; species Bombina bombina. The sequence goes on along the minus strand of NC_069500.1, from coordinate 797,787,696 downwards.
TCCAAGTTCCTTATGATTTCTGCAAGAGAATCATATGCGGCTAAAGGAAGTCTGTATTGTTTAACAAAGACAGGTGGTGCATTGGGATCAGTTTGGATTCTTGTAATGTGCCAGTCTGTAGTCCCACAGTCATAAGAATCCCTAGCAAAAATATCCTTGTACCCCATCAGGAGTTCTCGTAGCTGTCGGTGTTCATCATCACTGGAACAGCCATTAGCTAAAGATATTTGCTTTTCGACTATTTGCTGAAATCCTGGAAAGATTTCAGGCTGTCCTATTTCATAGGCTTCTTCCAACTTAGAGGTGAGATCCCCTTGATTATAATTTATATTGCCCCCATGGCTCTGGGTATTGGGGTATTCTTGATTTGTGATCAGCTGATCAAATACTAGAGAGGCTTCTTCAATTTTAAAGATGCCTTACTCTGAGCTGAAGGGATAAATAGACTGAATTGTAAATAGTCCCTCTGGAATAGATGCAAAGGATTGTTCTATTAATTGTTCTTCAGTTAAGTATCCTTCAGGTATTAGCCCAATTACATTATTCTGGAATCCAAAAGTGTAATAACTTGATTCCAGTGCATATCCTACGGTAGTTCCCTTGGATATGGTTATATCCTGTGGGGTCATGTTATGAACAATAACATGTATTGTAATAGTTCCAATATTTACCATAGAAGTATGGGTCATTGTTATACCCAGATCTTGCATTCTATGGGAGATGTATATAAGTGTTTCAGAAGTTTTTAATTTCTGACCTCTATTTACCTGTAAGGGTAAGAGGAATTTATCAGCCCCAGCAGGGATTACAACATTGTTAGACACCTGTATATTCACAGCATATGGCAATTGCTGGTTTGATTTCAGGGCGGAATTTTCATCCTGAAATACTTCAGGGTCACCTTTTAACCTGCTCCAGAGGCAAAGGTTAATTAAATCTATTTGTATGGCATATCTATGTAAGAGATTTTTGCCAATATATATTTGATTATGGGGAGTATTTAAAACTAAAAACAGGTGCTTTGCTGATTTACTACCTATAGAGATAGATAATAAACATTTAGCTGTGACATTATAGCACATTGGTCTTGGGGAGAAAGATATTTAATCACCTTAGGTTCAGCAATCTGCGCTAATAAGCCTTCGCTTACATAGCTAGCTTCCTGTTTTAAGTTCAATTTAGCATATTTGGTTTTACCAAGGTCATGCATTTGCATAGGGATAAATAGATCATCCTTAACTTTCGCAATTTCTGTGAGGAATTGTAAATGATTTCCCCCTTTAGCGGATTTAGGGTCCCCCTTGCGGAGGAATATGGTTAATACATCGCAAAAATTTAAAAGTATTACCATCAGAGCCACTTAAAGGAGTCTGATCATCTATTTGTAGGATAGTGATTTCAGGTATAGAGTCATTCCTGAAATGAATCTCCACAGCATCTGGCTTCTCTTCCACCACATGACAGTTATGTCGGGTGCGAGATATACTGGACCGCTTATAATTAATAGGCCTTTTTAAATGTGATCAAATTACATTATTTATGCAATCAATGATGGTGCTTAGTCGCTTCAGGAGATCACTACCAATAATTAAATGATCAATTGGCAGATCCACTATAATGACAGGGTGACTTATTACCCTGTTCCTCAGTTTAAATTTTAACCATGCAGTACTGTAGACTTTTAGAGAGTCACCCCAAACACCTATTAGTGAACATTCAAATTCTTTTAGTTTAGGTTGGTGGGGTGTCAGTTTATTTAGCTGTGTGTAGTACCTGTGTGATAAAATAGTTGCATGAGATCCAGTATCAATTAACCCATGATAGGGTTAGAGACTGAATCCTGGAGCTCAGCTAATAAATAATATCTCCCTGTAGTTTGTACCATTTCACACATAACATTGGCATGATTACACATCTGTGGGCTTTATCACGAGTTACCTGAAACTACCATGTTACCTGATGCAGAAGAATTCTCATTCTTACCGGTCCTCTCCTCTATAATAGGGCTGACAGGGTTCCTGTGTACTGCATGTGTGGAAATAAGGTTAAGAAAATACTGGAAGAGATTTGTTAGTGCTTCTAGGCTGAGGTTGCTCGTCATCACTGCTAAATCGTCCGTTTCTGATCTGTAGGGAGAGAACATGATTAGTACCATTATAGACAATAATCATTTTAATTGGTATATCTCTCCCCTCTCTTTCAGGTAATACTGCAGTATTTATGACTGTGCCTGTGGCCCACTGCTGGCCACTGGCTGTACCCCTAAAAAAGGATTATTAGGGTGCTGAGCCCTCAAAGCTTGACTTATATTAGTAAATAGTGTACATAATTGACTTATTTGTGTACTGGGTTGGCCCACTTGAATGGACAAGCCATTTTTACCCATGGACAAAATTTTTGAATTGTTGGGATCCCTCAGAATCATAGCTATTGTTCCTAATTTGATGTGGTTGTCTTTGGGGTTCAATTTGTTCAGCGTTAATGTCTTTGAGAGCACTATGTACTGGGGGTGTCTGGTTACCCTGAGAGTATTTCTGCCACTTTTGGTATTTATTTCTACGGTGATACAGATTACCTTGTAAGTATTCATCTCTTTGGGGATAATTATTTACCTGGGTATGCCCCCCATTTTGAGTATATTCTCTCTGCTCCTCTGGCTGTGTTGGGGGAGGGGCAGAGTTAAAACTTTGTGGGGATGGCCTGTTTTCTCGGGCCACTTCCACATTGGTTTTCTTGTTAGACTCTAAATTGAGGGGGCTATGTGACACCCTAGTTTCTGCCACAATTTTGGGGCTGGGGCTTGGTTCCTTTTTAACCCCCTGTTCACTGGACTGCTGAATAGACTATAACTTTGTACTCTCTTTGATCAGCCAGTCCAATGAGCAGTGCTCATAAAAATCTCTAGCTAAATTAATTTTGATGTGAGCGGGCAATGCTTCGAAAAATAAATTTACAAATATGGGGTAGTCTTCGGCCATACTGTACGCACTTTTCAGTACAGAAAGTAATTCTATAGGGCTTTGATTTGCGTCACATTTTAAACCATATACAGCTATTTTCTCTGTGGTTTTGGTGCGATTTTTCCCAAATTCTTTTTTGCACCGATTTTTCGTTTCACTCCAGGAATGAATATTCATATCCTTGAGTGAAGCAAAGAATTTGTGATGTTTACCCTCAAATACCCAGGGCAGAAATTCAATTTTTGACTGCTCACTAGTAATATTCATTATGGATAAAGCATTTTCATAGTTCTCTAAGTGGTCAATTATAGAAGGGGTTCAGTTTTTGGACAATTTAGGTACTGCATCCTGGAAGAAAGTAATTATTTTAGCGGTGTCATATACCTTAATAGACATATCTTGGGCTTTCTTATGGACCTCATTTTTGGGGCTGGAGCACCCCCTATTTGTCCTATATTTACTATGGGGAGACCCCCTATGTACATTAGTACTACGTGGGCTACTTGGGTAGCTGGCTCCACCCTCTGACTCACTATTAGAGATGCCCTCCCCCTCCTCATCTGAGGTATAGCAGTTCCCAAAATTTATAACATGAGGTGACTGTCTATTTGGGAAGTGTATTTCTGACCCAATAGGGGTCCTTTGTTTAAATTCTTCCCTAAATTTCTGCAGTTTATTTCTGATGTCTTCTTTAAGGGATTTAAAATTATCTGCATTATCCTCATTGCTATTAGAGGGGTTTTTATTATGATGATACAGCCTTTTTAAACCACGTAACTCTCTTTGGCTTTGTGCGAGTTGCTTATGCAAATCTTCTATCTGAGCTACTAAACTCTGGTTATATTTTTGTAAGGTGACCATGTTTTGGGCAAACTCATCAATTTTATTTTCGGCTATATTTAAATTCTCTTCGCATCTGCGTGATGAGCAAATTTTATCTTCTACCCCCTGTATTTGCAATTCCTTTTCTATAAAGAGGAGGGACATTTCATAAATAATGCATATTACAAGGGGCCAGGATTTTAGTATTCACTTTTTTCATTCCACCTTCCATCATCAATAGCAATATTTTTAGCCTTAATTGCAAGCATAGCCATATAATCATTTAAGTCACCCGCAATATTACACCTCTTTTTAATGTGGCTATAACGTCCATCTTAAAGGGATATTATACACTCATTTTTTCTTTACATAAATGTTTTGTAGATGATCTATTTATATAGCCCATAAAGTTTGTTTTTTTTAAAAAATTATAGTTTTGCTTATTTTTAAATATTATTGCTCTGATTTTCAAACTCCTAACCAAGCCCCAAAGTTTTTTGAGAATACCGTCAGCTACCTACTCCAGCTTTCTCCTGTTTGTGTAAAGGGTCTTTTCATATGCAAAAGAAGGGGGAGGGGGAGTGTCTTATTTCCCACTTGCAGTGGGCTTTTCATCTCCCTTTTCAACAGAGCTAAACTGAGAGCTTCTAAGTAAGTTTTTAAACAGTTTTATACTGCATTTTTATATCAGTATCTGTGCATCTTATTCTTTATAGTAGTGTCTATTACTTGCAGTTATATGAAAATGAGTGTATACTGTCCCTTTAAGGATATTGCCATGAGTGAGGGGTAATTTTGGGAAACATATTTAAATACTATGTATAGATTCATTTGATTCACTTCTAGCAACAGACATTATTATTTTGGCTTAGTATTTGGTTAATTTAAAACACTAATACAATTTTTACCAACGAGAACAAAAAAAATAATCTTAAAAATTTAAAAAAATGAATAATATTTTATTTTTTTTCGAGATAATTATTTCTATTTACTACAAAATATATTATATCAATGTGATAAATTTTATAATCTCTACTGCAGTGCCTCCAAATAATATGTCAGTATAAACCAGGGTTATAATACAATGTATTAATTATTCTTCTTTAAATTAATTCCCAATTAAACTGTATATACAAAACAATTTACATTACTATTTATTCCTAAATTCTTTAGATTAGTTAAAATCTATATACACATTAAATTATATTTATAGAAACCAGATTATTAATCAAATGATACACACTTAAACTGTTACAATATTCTATACAAAGATCAAAAACAAATATGCCTTTAAAATCAACCTTACTCTCAATGAATCGCATTAAAATACCACAATAAAATACCAGAATACGGACCATTAACTTAACAATGCCTAGTTAAACAATATAACAAGATACTTTAACAGCCAATTTCTATGCTAATTTATCTGAGCTGAAATCTTATTTAGCTAGGCAAATTCTAATATATATATATATATATATATATATATATATATATATATATATATATAGTTGCAAATATAAATTACTTAGCACTAAATAACTAGTCTGATTTACACAGGGCTATAGATATAACTTAAAACACAAAATATGCTTTTAAATTTACCAGCTGTAATCTAACTATAGCCTTAGAATGCCCTTGATTTAAATATTATATATATATATATATATATTTAACAATTTCTTAAACTTTACCAGGTCACCAGTTTGAGAATTCAGTTAATATCCAAATATGTCTATCGTCATATGTTTTAGGAGAATTATACCCATTTGTAAGAGAATTAATCTTGATAGTCTCTTATCTATAAGGAGTGTCCCAACGTATTTGTCTTACAGAAAACTGTGTTTCGCACACTGGTCTCTCCATAAGCAAAAATGGCAACAGAAGGATTGCAAAAAGTCACCAACCAAAATTTTTCCACTAAAATCCCTTCTCTGTATGTGCAGGGAGCTTTTGTCTGAGACAAAACTCCTCCCCATGTCTTAATCATTCGATAGATTTGGATACGCACTTTTCTCTGATTGGCTACTGGGAAATTTAATTTTCAACAGCCAAATGCCTTTTGGCTGTAATACTGGATTTAGGCCATCGGGGGCAGCAGACAAAGACAAACAGTTTCATTTTTAAACTTCTAACAGTAAATACAGTTCTTATATATTTTTATTCAACAAACTATATTTTCTAGTATTAATAAGTAATATGATCCATGTGTATTGTATTATATCATACTATTTACCCTGAGTATTTCAAGACTAGATATGATATATTTCTCATAATATTTTAGAAGATGCCTTTAAAGTTGCATTTGATTATTGTTGTCCCATACTTATATAAATACAGTATGCTCCACATTCAGTACACCTCTTGCTGAGTGCACTAAAACATATTACACAATTTACAGCACCAACTACACATGCACTTGTCAGATGCCTAAAAAATATAAAGAATAGGTTGTAAAATTTGAAATAAATTGGACATTTTAAATTGACTGTATAGCTACCTAGCAAATTGTCATATTTATTGTTATTACAACAAAAGAAAAGGGGGCGCCCTTGAGAGTATCTAATATAAAAATGATAATATGTAGTATATGAGGTAGCTCATATGTTACCAATTGGAATGCACCTTTCAGTATAGATAATGATACACTGATTCAATAGTAACTAGTATATATATTGTGAACAGGGTAAATAGATATTAACCTATACAATTTGATAATCACAATGTTAATAGGACAGTTGTATCTCACTCAAAAATAGTGATTAATGGGTGACAATGATCACTATATTGTCCTTTATAAGGATCTTGATAGTAGAATACCAGGGCAGCAATCTGTAGTGGTCCAGACCAGGATCCAATTAAGCAATCTAAAATATCAAACAGAGACAGATGCGCCACATGGCCCAATATTGTAGTTTCCAAATGTATGTAGATTTTATGATATAGTTGAACTCACATGTATTGAAGCACCTCAATTGGTGCAAATGACACAGTCTGGGATCTATAACAGTCACCCAGCAGACCGGCCTCTCGAGTTGTTCAGGGTCTGTGTAAAATAGAAAACACAAAAAAGCCTATATGGCCTAGTATTGTATGACTAGAGTGATTCCACACCAGATAGTAGTAAAGATTTTGAACTCACATTTGGTGAAGCATCCCCAATGATGCTATAGAGACAATCTGGGATTAATTCAGTCACCCAACAGACTTAGCTCGTGGCATACAGCATGCAATAGTCCTCTCGGTGGTCTTTAGGTCAGTGATATCCTCAGATAAAAACCAGTTCATAGGCAGCAAGTGTTTTTTAGTAAAAGTTAAAATCACTTTAATAAAATAATAATAAATTGCGACGCGTTTCTCAGTCTCAGACTGTTTCCTCAGGCATAATAAAATAGTTTACAAACACTTGCTATATATTCCTAAGCAAACCACTTAACATAATTGGTAACACTTGTTGTGGGTGTGGTTTATGACATCATCAGTATCCTAGCTACTAATATGTTTTAGCAACAAATGTGACACAGTATTGTATACTTAAACAATGTACATCAGAATTTACATTTTATGGGTCAAATGAAACAATCTACCTCATACTTTGCAGTACAAATATTAATCACAACACATAAAACACATAAATCCATACAATATTGTAGCAATACATATATTTCCCCATATCCAGTGAAATTTGTCTCATGCTACTCAGTCATATCTGATTCCTATCTCTATTTCTATTTAATGTCTAGGCTGAGTCTGTTTTATATCAGAACATCTTTAACCCATTGTTTAATGGTTCATCTTTTTTCTTTTTTCAGTATCTGATCCCTCTCTGCCAATAGCCACAATCTACATGTAATGTGAGGGTAACTATTCTTTGTTCAAACACTTGTATTAAACATTATAAGCCCTTTGGTTTGTTGGTACGTTACAGATTTATGATCTACTGCTGTGCATAAACTGGCCGATGGTTAACTACCCTTATAGGGCTATTGATCCATTAAATTCGAGATTACTTACTTTTTTTGGTTACAAATGCCATCTGAGGTTCTAAATGGCGTGTGTGTTACGCTAGTGCGCATGTGTACAGCGCCAATGCGTCTATAATTACTGTTGTCAAGGGAACAATAATGTTATTCAATTATACGTTATGCGTAAAACGTGATGCGTCTCAAGTTGCGCTAGTGCGCATGTCAGCATCGCCAATGCGTCTCGAGTTTTCGTTACCAAGGGAACCAGAATCCCATTCAATCACACGTTATGCGTGCTATAGCCTTACAACGGATAGGTCAATTTTAGGTGGTTTTTATTGTTTATTTGGTCCATTGGTTTGTCTATGGGAAATAGACACTCACTACAGATTGAGCCGTATATATTTGCTCTCTTATCTACAGTAACCCCCATATAGTAATGGCATATTAATGGAAAAAATATAATCATAAAGAGCAATATCCTATTCAATGTATACCGAGTCCGACGACCATATCCTTCCCATCATCTATAACATATCATAGTAAGATATGATTACAGGCATATAATGACATAATAACATATTTAGAACAGATGTTAACCGAAGTGATGTATATTGTTGTACATCAGAATATGTATGTGTATGTTGTTCATAAAAGAAATAATAATTATTATAAAAAACTAGTGCTCTTGTGACTCACAGTGTGTGTATTTTATTGGTTAATATCCAATGATACATCCTACTATGTGATGTTATTATAACAATATATAGGTCATATTATAACTAATCGCTATTATTGAACTGATGGTATTGCGGCTTCATAGGAGTATATTTTACTAATACCCTTCCTTTATATGATGTGACTATTTGTATTTACTAAGTGTCATGTATGTGTATAAACAAATGTGTATCTAATGGTGTCAAATTTCATAAACAATTGACCTATCAGTTGTAAGGCTATAGCACGCATAACGTGTGATTGAATGGGATTCTGGTTCCCTTGGTAACGAAAACTCGAGACGCATTGGCGATGCTGACATGCGCACTAGCGCAACTTGAGACGCATCACGTTTTACGCATAACGTATAATTGAATAACATTATTGTTCCCTTGACAACAGTAATTATAGACGCATTGGCGCTGTACACATGCGCACTAGCGTAACACACACGCCATTTAGAACCTCAGATGGCGTTTGTAACCAAAAAAAGTAAGTAATCTCGAATTTAATGGATCAATAGCCCTATAAGGGTAGTTAACCATCGGCCAGTTTATGCACAGCAGTAGATCATAAATCTGTAACGTACCAACAAACCAAAGGGCTTATAATGTTTAATACAAGTGTTTGAACAAAGAATAGTTACCCTCACATTACATGTAGATTGTGGCTATTGGCAGAGAGGGATCAGATACTGAAAAAAGAAAAAAGATGAACCATTAAACAATGGGTTAAAGATGTTCTGATATAAAACAGACTCAGCCTAGACATTAAATAGAAATAGAGATAGGAATCAGATATGACTGAGTAGCATGAGACAAATTTCACTGGATATGGGGAAATATATGTATTGCTACAATATTGTATGGATTTATGTGTTTTATGTGTTGTGATTAATATTTGTACTGCAAAGTATGAGGTAGATTGTTTCATTTGACCCATAAAATGTAAATTCTGATGTACATTGTTTAAGTATACAATACTGTGTCACATTTGTTGCTAAAACATATTAGTAGCTAGGATACTGATGATGTCATAAACCACACCCACAACAAGTGTTACCAATTATGTTAAGTGGTTTGCTTAGGAATATATAGCAAGTGTTTGTAAACTATTTTATTATGCCTGAGGAAACAGTCTGAGACTGAGAAACGCGTCGCAATTTATTATTATTTTATTAAAGTGATTTTAACTTTTACTAAAAAACACTTGCTGCCTATGAACTGGTTTTTATCTGAGGATATCACTGACCTAAAGACCACCGAGAGGACTATTGCATGCTGTATGCCACGAGCTAAGTCTGTTGGGTGACTGAATTAATCCCAGCTTGTCTCTATAGCATCATTGGGGATGCTTCACCAAATGTGAGTTCAAAATCTTTACTACTATCTGGTGTGGAATCACTCTAGTCATACAATACTAGGCCATATAGGCTTTTTTGTGTTTTCTATTTTACACAAACCCTGAACAACTCGAGAGGCCGGTCTGCTGGGTGACTGTTATAGATCCCAGACTGTGTCATTTGCACCAATTGAGGTGCTTCAATACATGTGAGTTCAACTATATCATAAAATCTACATACATTTGGAAACTACAATATTGGGCCATGTGGCGCATCTGTCTCTGTTTGATATTTATTGTTATACAAATAGACAATCTCATATCCATGTATTTGTACCTATTATTTAATAGTCTGAGGCACATATTTAATGTTTGAAAACTATATACTGTATATGATTTATCTAAACTTTGAACCCTTAAGACTTCTATGTTTTCAAAAATACATAGGTTAAGACATGTTAAAACCTTGATTCTTAGCGCTCGATGATTGAAAGCTCTCTGGGCTGGCAAGATTATTAATGAATGCTCGCCAGTCCTTCTATTTGCCTGGTGGAATGATCTAAATCCATTTTTTACCCTGAAAACAGGGTGTCTTGCTAAGGGGCGTATACTGCATTTTCATATGAAATGTGCACAACAAAATTTGTATTTTAAACATTATACAAAACAAATATTTGAACCATTCACACAAAAATAAGCAGGGAAAAATTGTATTGTTAAGGTTCATCAAAAATCGTAACAAAATTCTTCACCAAAAATCAGTGTGTTAACAAAAAAGTAAAATTAGTATGTAATTTACACAGGAATAAATCAAATTAAATATGCACAGCGTAATTCGTAATTGTAGTACACTGGATGTGCAAAAATCACACAGAAATTTGAATTTATAAATACAAAATGCACAGCGTAATTGTTGTTTTTTCGTAAAATGGGCTGAACATGGGCGTTCCATGGGCGTATATGACAATGTCTCACTAATTCCATCGTAATTCTATAAAGATTTTCGCACTGCAGATATCAGTTTTTTCTCGCCAACTAAAAGGTGGCGAGCTTTCTCAAAACAATATGAACACTTATAACCCCAATAGAAAAACAAGTGCGTACTAAAATATAGGCGAATGTAAGATGCTATAAGCAGAAAGCAACGTAATGTGAGTTATATTGGCTGCAGGATTTTAATTTTACAGTGCTCCCCCTGCTCCCTGATAACTTCACACTAAGGAGCGAAGTTTCCCTAACCAGCGAGCTCCAATACTTTTAATAGGAGCCATCTCGCAACTCGCAGGGACTGCCCCTTTTTTACGATCATTGCACCGGGGCAGCCCTGCGAGTGTCAGCGAGAAAAAGAAGGTTTGAGCTGGCGAAGATTATATCATCGAGCTCATAGGCTTTCAGCTTCCCATATTACCTTTCTTAGGCATAGACAATCTCCCAGATTCTTATGTTCATATTTAATATATACAGTCACAAAGAAGGCAGGATCCAGCTTCTTTGTGACTGTTTGTACTCACACCAGCTTTGGATCCGCTTTAGCCCCTGTTCACCTGTATCCTGTTGTAAACCCGGGTGAAGACAGAGAGCACCGCCCCCCGACCGGAGAATTCTGTGACGTCACGATCGACGCTGAAAGTCCGCATGGCAAGCCAGAAGCGCTGCTGGAGTCTCATGTGAGTGCCTGTTATTTGGAGCTATTAGCCCACCAACAAGGTTTCGGTCTGACCACGTAGGTCCCCCAGCATATCCAGAGCTCCTTTATGAAAAGGATTACACAGCCAAGTCGTAACTACAGGGGCGGCAGAGCTCATTTGGGGTAAGTCCCGGGTACAACGAAATAGACTGTTGCACATTTTTGTTTGCAGTGAAGTTTGCATGTTTGAAGAGCATTTCTCATCTTTCTACATTTCTCATATTTAATATATGTCTGAATATATATATCCATTTGAGTATCTTAAACTACATGAAAATTAGGCATAATTCCTTTATTTGAGATCTAGTTTCCCATGTCATACAGAGACTTGAAATGCCAGCTTGTCAGGGAGATGTGTATTGGGGTCTTAGAATGGGACAATTTATAACCTATATGCTACTAAGGGCTATTTCCTCTGAGTATGTTTATACATTCCACTATTTTTACAGATGGAGCGACTGGTTTTTCAGATAGGGAAAAAATCTTTACACTGGCCTACTTTGAAATGGATAATTGGGACATTCTGGCTTGTAATGTATATTCTAGTCACAGCAGGTGGTCTGTGTCATTCTGAGATTTTACAGATGTGAGTTCCTTTGTTTTTAGATGTTCTGTTAATCAGGAAAAAGGGGGGTTGGGGCCATAGTGAAACTAATTCATATCAAATTAGATTTGAACTAAAATGAAATATCAAATCATGTGGTATGTCTGTAGCTTATTTATTGTTACTCACAGATACCCTGACAAGGTGGCTCTGATAGAAGTGGCAGAGTTACTCACTGGAGTTAGAAACTGGAGGTGGAAACTACAGTCCCACTAACAGGTAAACTTAATAACTATACACCTACACAATGCTCTCGGTCTTTTCTGCTTTCTCTGTCTGCCCTTCTCCTAAAACTCACTGCATGTCAATCTAACAACAATCCCCACACTATCCATGCCTCACACTCCCTTCTCTCTTCCCATATGCTGTCCTCTCATGAACTACTCTGTATTCTTAGAAACACTTCCCCCTCTAACTCTCCTGTGTCTAATCATATGCCATCCTACAAATCTCACTCTCACCTTCTGTCACTCTCATTGCTACTACTGCTTGCTGCTGGTGATGGCTCTCCTAACCCTGTCTCTGCAGCAATCACCACACTTTTACACTCTCGCTATGTCTCCCACTGCAAAAACTCTAGGTCACGCATGACAAACAATCTCATCTCCATTAACCCACAGTGCTTATCCTCTCTCTTTTATTGTGCCCTCTGGAATGCTTGCTCTGTCTGTAACAAACTTACAACTGTTCACAACCTGTTTGTTTCCAACACTTTCAACCTTTTAGCAATTACTGAAACCTGACTATCTTCATCTGACACTGCTTCCATTGCTGCTCTCACACATAGTGGTCTTCACTTTAGCCACACATCTAGGTCAGGTGAGAGACATGGTGGCGGTGTTGGTTCTTTCTCTCCTCCTCATGCTCCTATCAGTACCTATCTCCATTTCCATCTCTCTCCTTTTCTTCCTTTGAAGTCAATTAATTCGCCTGTTCTCTCCCCTCTCTCTCAGAGTGGCAGTTATCTTTTGTCCCCCTGGGCCAACCTCCCAATTCCTTGACAACTTTGCTGCCTGGCTTCCTTACATTCTCTCTACAAATATACCTACTCTAATTCTGGGGGAATTCAACATCCCCATTGACAACCCATCTGCCCCTGCTGCCTCTAAACTTCTCTCGCTCACTAACTCCTTTGGCTTATCACAATCCACCCTATTCCCTACCCACCACGATAGACACTCTATTGATCTTGTATTCTCCTATCTCTGCTCCCTCCCTGATGTTGCCTGTCATCCTTTTCCCATCTCAGACTAACATCTGCTCACCTTTAATCTTAATATACAGGTTAAACCTACTTTCCCCCCTCGCCCCCACACCTGTAGAAATCTGCACACTGTAGACCCTCCCCAACCGTATTTAAATACGACTCCCCCACACTTCCCCGATATCCTGCCCTGACCTTGCTATCACCCACTCTAACAATACTCTCTCCTTTGCACTTGACACTCACTCCGCCCCAACTTCGGAAAGCCCCACATCATCATCTCCAGCCCTGGCACTTCAAGCAGACACACCACCTGCAAAAATGCTCCCACACTGCTGAACGTGCCTGGGGGAAATCCTGCTCTGAACCTGATTTCATGCACTATAAGTTCATCCTTTACTCTTACACCTCTGCCCTTCACTTAGCTAAATAAACCTACTCCTCTTCTCTTATATCCACTCACTTCTCAAACCCTAAAATACTCGTCTCCATTTTCAACTCTCTCCTCTACCCACCTGCACCACGCCCCTCATCGGCATTCAGTGCTCAAGACCTGGCTGATTACTTTTTCAATAAAACACTTACCATCCGAAGAAACTTCCCAACACAAGCCTGCAATATCCCAACTTCACTCCAAGTCACCTCCTCTGCCACTCTCTGCACCCTCTCCCAACCACTGAGAGTGAAGTGGATTCCCTATTGTCTTCCTCACACCTCACTTGCTGCCTACTTGACCCTATTCCTTCACATCTTATACCTTCTCTGTCTCACACCCTCACCCCAGCTCTTACCCAAATATTCATTCTATCCCTTTCTACCAGCTCATTCCCTTCCTCCTTCAAACATGCAAAGGTCACCCCATCCTCAAAAAACCCTCCCTTGACCCTAACTCTCCTGCAAACTACCGCCCCATATCACTGCTCCTGCTAGCTTCAAAAATCCTTGAAAAACTCGTTTTTGATTGCCTAACCCACTTCCTGTCCTTCAACTCACTGCTCGACCCCCTGCAATCTGGATTCAGTCCCCAACACTCAACTGATATATAATACAAAAAGGATTAAACAGGATAGGAAATTTGTGTCAAACTTCTCAAGAACTGTACTTGTATTACAGTAAATAATGTTTCAATATAATTAATTAAAGGGATGAGAAGTGCTCTAAATATAGGCTAAAGACACTATTTAATAATATTTGGTGTAAGCTTCCAGATAATAGTATAATGTGACACCCAAATTGACAGTTGTTTACATATGTCTTTCAATGTGTCATAAGAACCTATATATTATTCAACTCAAATATATCTTTAAAAATATACCAAATAATTAAACATTTAATGAAATAAATAAAGGGATAAGAAGCGCTCAAATTGTAGGCTGAAGGCACTAATAATACCGGAATCATTTATATTATAATATACAACATCCAATTGGACCTTAAGTAGTATCCTATATATAATTTCATAAAAAGGAAAATAAGTGTAAAATCAATATTTAATTTATTAAATTACATCTAAAAAAATCTTGAGAAAGGCTCAGCAGGAGCTGAAACGCGTAAATGTTGGTTTACTATGAGAAATGACAAAACAAAGACTAAAATCACAAAGACCGCAACCTAAAAAGACTCTGCTGGAAAAAGTATTACAGTTCTGAAGTTGCAAACTCCTAGGTGTGGACAGGTGAAAGAAAAATAAAAGCCTGGAACATATGAATGGGCAGCAGCCTGAAAAAATCACTACCGAATCCGTGTGAACCCTCTTGGCCACAAGGAAGATCTTAAAGTCTGGAAACACGCCAGAATCATAAAGCGTGACAATAGAAGACAAGGTAAAAAAGATCTAAAGGTCTGGGCCATTTAGGGGCGAGAATAAGTAGTGACTGTAAGAATATGGTATGTCTGTCTATATCATTGGTGCTGAAACAACATTGAATGTGAAAGAAAGAAAAGAAATTTGTGTTACTTGTATCACATTTTAATTGATAACAGCACACTAACAGTCAATTTTTTGGATACATATAAATACACATCTTGGAGATACAAAAGACTGATACACTATACCAGCAAGAATCTATAACATATATAATATTGGATACAAACTGTTTGTTCTATACTAAAGTGACAGATAACGGTTGTAAAATTTGAATTTCCAGTAACGTTAATCTTGTCATCCTACTGGCCAGTAGCGGACACGTGACCTTAAGGGATATACCCGCATTTAGACGGTCATTCCACTTAAAGGATCAGAGGTGTCTTTTTAACGCTGATTGAAGTTTTTACATATAGAGTGCGCACTCTTCATTATAAATCGTTTGTTAATAAGCAATAGCTATATATATTGAACCTTTTTTCATGTTAATACTTTTATTTTTTTAGATGCAATTTAATAAATGAAATATTGATTTTACACTTATTTTCCTTTTTATGAAATTATATATAGGATACTACTTAAGGTCCAATTGGATGTTGTATATTATAATATAAATAATTCCGGTATTATTAGTGCCTTCAGCCTACAATTTGAGCGCTTCTTATCCCTTTATTTATTTCATTAAATGTTTAATTATTTGGTATATACCCAACACTCAACTGAGACTGCCCTCACCAAGGTTACTAAAGATCTCCTTTCTGCTAAAACCAAAGGCTACTACTCTATACTCATCTTACTTGACCTCTCTGCTGCCTTTGACACTGTTGACCATCCCCTTCTCCTGTGGACTCTCAGCTCTCTTGGGCTCTGTGACACTGCCCTCTCCTGTATTCACTCTTATCTCTCTAACAGAACCCTCTCTGTTTCTTTTGCTGGAGACTCCTCCTCTCTATTGCCTCAGTCTGTTGGAGTACCTCAAGGCTCTGTCCTGGGTCCTCTACTCTTCTCTATTTACACTTCTTTACTGGGTAAGTGACATTCTCTCTCCACCCCAACTTCGCAAAGGCCCACGTCATCAGCTCCAGCCCTGGCACTCCCAGCAAACATGCCACCGGCAAAAATGCTCCTGCACTGCTGAACGTGCCTGGAGGAAATCCCACTTTGAACCTGATTTCATGCACTATAAGTTCATCCTTTACCCCTTCACCTCTGCCCTTCACTTAACTAAACAATCCTACTTCTGTTCTCTAATATCCACTCACTCCTCAAACCCTAAAAGACTCTTCTCCATTTTCAACTCTCTCCTCTACCCGCCTGCATCACCCCCCTCATCAGCATTCAGTGCTTAAGACCTGGCTGACTACTTTTTCAATAAAACACTTACCATCCGAATAAACATCCCAACACAAGCTTACAGTCTCCCAACTTCTCTCCCAATCACCCCCTCTGCCACTCTTTGCACCCTCCTCCCAATCACTGAGAGTGAAGTGGCTTCCCTTTTGTCTTCCTCACACCTCCCTACCTGCCCACTTGACCCTATTCCTTCACATCTAATACCTTCTCTGTCTCCCACCCTCACCCTGGCTCTTGCCCACATATTCAACCTATCCCTTCCTACCAGCTCATTCCCTGCCTCCGTCAAACATACAAAGATCACCCCCATCCTCAAAAAACCCTCCCTTGACCCTAACTCTCCTGCAAACTACTGCCCCATTTCACTGCTCCCGCTAGCTTTAAAAATCCTTGAAAAACTAGTTTTCAAACTCAGACTGCCCTCACCAAGGTTACTAATGATCTCCTTTCTGCTAAAACCAAAGGCTACTACTCTATACTCATCTTACTTAACCTCTCTGCTGCCTTTGACACTGTTGACCATCCCCTTCTCCTACGGACTCTCAGCTTTCTTGGGCTCTGTGACACTGCCCGCTCCTGGATTCACTCATATCTCTCTAACAGATCCTTCACTGTCTCTTTTGCAGGTGACTCCTCTTCTCTATTACCTCTATCTGTTGGAGTACCTCAAGGCTCTGTCCTGTGTCCTCTACTCTTCTCTATTTACACTTCTTCACTGGGTAAACTTATCAACAGCTATGGCTTCAACTACCACCTCTATGCTGATAATACCCAGATCTACCTTTCCACCCCTGTACTCTCTCCTTCTGTCAATTATCACATCAGTGACTGCTTATCTGGCATTTCCTCCTGGATGGCCTCTCACCACCTAAAAATAAACATGTCCAAGACTGAACTACTTCTAATCCCCCCCTCTAACTCTACCCCAGATTCAATTTTTCCATCACTGTTGGCGGCACCACTATCTCCCCATCACCCCATGTCCCCTGCCTCAGAGTCACACTTGACTCAAATCTGTCCTTCATTGTTTCTCCGTTGTACTTTTATCCATGGGCAGCGCTGCGGAATCTGTTGGCGCTTTATAAATAAATAATAATAATAATAGATAAATAGATAGATAGATAGATAGATAGATAGATAGATAGATAGATAGATAGATAGATGTTTAATATTGATAAATATGACTGGAATATTTTTTTTTTACCTGAGTGCACTGTATTTCTATCACTAAATGGAAGTTTGACAACTTTCACAAGGATTGTTTTTCCACAATATTTTTTTTCCTTTTTTGTTAAAGGCCCAGTTTAATTTTGGCATGAACTGTACACAAAATGGTGATTGCGAGTTTCTATGTAAAACAATTGATATATACATACTGTGTTTTTTTATATTTTTACAGTTTTCATTTCCTTAAAACTATAAATCTAAACCCCACTTCCTTGCCGCTTAATATCTTAGAGACCCTTAAATGAGACAACCATGAGCAAGATCTTATTGAAAATGAGCCTCCATGTATGGTAGATCTAAACTCATTCACGGCAGTGCATATGTTATTGAACGTGTAATCTGGAATGGTTTTTTGTGACTGTTAATTTAATAATATATGCACTGTCATGAAAGAGTTTAGATTTAGTGTTCATGCAGGCCTGTCCCCTATAAAAACCTGTTCATTATTGTGAAATCTCTTTTAAGGCTCTCTGAAATAATGAGCACTAAAGCAGCGGGTTGAGATTTAATTTAAAAGCCAGCGGGAGATAGAGTGTCCAAAAAAATGACTTCAGGGAGTTAGGTAGCAAGCTTAAAGCAAGGCTCTCCAAGGTAATATTTTCAGAGAAGGCAGAAGGAGCTAAGGTCAGTTAATTCCTGGTTAAAAACATGGTGTATAAATGGGGTTTTTTAATTTTTAGAACACTGGGCTGACTTTTACAGTTGGGTACAATTTGTATAGCAGAGACAGATTGCACCTGAATAACATAGGTGCAGGTGTGTTGGGGGAGAGGATGGTAGTACGGTTAGAGAATGTTTTAAACTAGGCAAAGGATCAATCTCTGAATATGTCACACCTATAATATCTCTAGGAAGGAATGACAGAAGAGTACACTAAGGAAATGTCACATTAGAAGGTTTGGAGGAAAGCGCACAAAGTAGCAGCAGAAAGCACATGGAAATTAAATGTATTACAGTAAATGCAAGAAGCATGACGGGTAAAATGGGGAGCTGGAGCTCTTAGTTGCAAAAGAAGACTATGATATCAGCAATATAACTGAAAATTGGTGGGATGATTCACAAGACTGGGCAGTTAACTTAGAGGGTTATACTTTATTGAGGAGGGACAGGAGTAATGGCATGTATATTTGTCACGGTTCCTACCGTTCCATGCAGACAGCTAGGTGTGGTCGCCCCTTTCGGGGCAAGCAAGGGACTTGAACCTGGGACCTCTTGTATCCTAGGCTTGTTCTCTTGCCTCTAAGCCATGGCTGCTTCTCTTTATTTGTTTGTATGTAAGCTTTCCTTATCCTGCCTGCAGCACTGGGGTGGACTCTGGATATTGCTTTGCCTGGATCACCTGTGTTCATTTACAACCTGTCAGTCAGGCTTACCTGGGACTTCCTACCAATTAGCAGCTCATTAGCTGGCTATATAACCCTGCCTTTTCCTGTGCTCAGTGTCAGTTCTTTGTTTCATGTTTCCTGTTTAGGTGTCTTTGTTCCTGAATCCCTTAGACTGACACTGGCTTGTGACCCCGGCTCTGTTCAACGTTTACCTGCACCTCTGGCTTCCTTTGATCTCTGCAATACCTTGACTACTCTCTTGGATTTTCCTTTGTTTGTTCAGCATACTCAGATCCTTGTTTTTTTGCACACAGCCCCCGTGCATTTATTCACAGCCTAGGTGGTTTTCTTACCTGATCACTTTGGGTGTGATACCTGTAAGGGTGAGCATATATCTCTGCTACAGACTCCAATCCAGGTAAGACCTTTACATAAGAACTGACCATTATGGAGCCCACAGAGATGAACAGGATGCTCACTGCCCTGACCCAGCAAGTATCCAACTTGTCTCAGACTGTTCTGGATTTGCAGCGGGACTTTTGTGCTCTTAAAGGTACAGTACACCCAGAACCAGTGTATCATGAACCTTTTGTACTATTACCTGAGAGAATCGATGGTAGTCGTTCTTCCTTTTTGTCCTTTAAGGTAGATTGTGAGCTGTTGTTTGCCTTAAAGCTTCTTACGTATGCCACTGACTTTATCATGGTCCGCTCAGCCATCAACCTGCTTTCTGGACAGATAAAAAAAATGGGCTCACCATATGCTCCTGGCTAAGAGTCCTGTCCTAGACAACTGGGGGCTTTCATAACAGCCATGGCTACTCAGTGTACTACCACAAGGCAAACTAAGGCTCCTAGGACTGTTCCACGTTCCAACAGATCACGGCTTCCTTATGACTGGGATGCTTTTTACCAGTACTCACCCGCAAACCTTGATGCTCCTAATGAATTGTATACTCCTTCCCAGGACTTTGAGGAGCCCATGGAGATAGGAGTAATCTGGAATTGGCAGGCTCCCCAAGAAAGAGCCAGAAGGAAGAGCCATTGCCTTTGCTTTTACTGTGGGGAAAGAGGACACTTTATCTCCAATTGCCCTATTCGCCCACCTCGGTTATCCAGCTTTCCAAACAGGCACTGTTTTTGTTCACCCTCTTTGTTTTACATGCAATTCTGTGAGCTGCCAAGATTGTTGTTACAGCTGTTCAGGTTCTGCTGTTCAGAGGAGTCTACTAACCTCCTGAGACTGTTATTTCCTGTAAACCTACGGAACCTGCTCTTGTTAGTCCTGAAATCCCTGAGACCCAGATTATGCCTCTACCTCTTGCTCCTGAAGTGTCTTCTCAACTCTCAGATGATATGCCTAATCCAGAAACCATCATCACCTCTGCACAGGTAAGCACCAGCATTACTTTCTGCCCTGCCAAAGTACTGCCACCTGACTGCACTTATGCCTCGAATGGTACCCTTGTCTGCAAGGAGGATCTTGTGATTTTCGAGAAAGCATTGCAAGCTGTGACTGCCTCACCTGCGAGTACTTTGACAGCAGCTAAGATGAAAAAGAATAGGAAGAAGGCTGCAAATGCCACTATTGGCACAGTGTTTTCCAGTAATTTAGAGGACGACCAAATTGTAGGTCTGGATGCCCACGGGAGAGTCGCCATCCTGCCAGATGACATCTTTGACATGTCCTGAGATGAGACTGACTTTACCCCCGAACTCAAAGTGGTCTCAACCCAGCCTGTTTGCGCTCGGGGGGCGATTCCATGCAGACAGCTGGGCGTGTTCGCCCCTTTGGGGGCAAGTGAGGGACTTGAACCTGGGACCTCTTGTATCCTAGGCTTGTTCTCTTGCCTCTAAGTCATGGCTGCTTCTCTTTATTTGTGTGTATGTAAGCTTTCCTTATCCTGCCTGCAGCACTGGGGTGGACTCTGGATATTGCTTTGCCTGGATCATCTGTGTTCATTTACAACCTGTCAGTCAGGCTTACCTGGGACTTCCTACCAATTAACAGCTAATTAGCTGGCTATATAACCCTGCCTTTTCCTGTGCTCAGTGTCAGTTCTTAGTTTCCTGTTTAGGTGTCTTTGTTCCTGAATCCCTTAGTCTGACCCTGGCTTGTGACCCCGGCTCTGTTCAACATTTACCTGCACCTCTGGCTTCCTTTGATCTCTGCAATACCTTGACTACTCTCTTGGATTTTCCTTTGTTTGGTCAGCATACTCGGATCCTTGTTTTTTTGCACACAGCCCCTGTGCATTTATTCACAGCCCAGGTGGTTTTCTTACCTGATCACTTTGGGCTGTGATACCTGTAAAGGTGAGCATATATCTCTGCTACAGACTCCAATCCAGGTAAGACCTTTACAATATTAAACCTGACCTTAAACCTACAATAAGGGAAGATATTTATGATGATAGAGGTGATAATGTAGAGATCCTGTGGATTGAAATAAAAAGTGGGGAAATAAATTCTAAAAAAAGATTCCTAGGAACATGCTTGTTAGTCCCCCAACATTTGTGACATGGAGGAAATGCAACTACTAATGCAAATAGGAAAGGCTGCTAATAATAACAGTGCTGTAATTGTCGTATGTATGTATTATTGAATGTATGTAATATAATCAGGAACCAGAAGGGACATCAAACAAGCCAGGTTATGCACAGAATCAGGAACACAAGAACTCACAAAGAAGTCAGAGACAGCTCAAGGGCAAAGGCAGGCTGAACTGAGGCACTTTAAATAGTAAGTAATTACATCATAATTCTGGGACTGCAACCTGTCTCTTACTGATGATGTTCTCCAGTTTGGCCATAAGAGGGAGCCTGGGTGTATTGAGCAGCATTACACACTTTGCTTCAGACAAGGAGAGAGAACAGGTGAGAGAAACAGCTAAAACATAAAAGCTACAAACAACAACAAAAGTCAGGTGAAACCCTGACAGTACCCTCCCCTCAACGACCCCTCCCCATTGGGGAAACAGGCATTTAAGGCACAGAGGAGGGCGGGAGCATGAACATCAGAGGAGGGGACCCATGAATGCTCCTCTGGACCTTAACCCCTCCAGTGAACCAAATAATGTACGCAATCTCTGGACATATGCAACCTCTGGACATATGAGAGTCAATAATGATGCTGGCCTCATATTCTTCATGGTTGTCAACTTAAATACGACAGGGACGAGGGAACACAGTGGTAAACTGACTACAAATCAATGGTTTCAAGAGGGAGACGTGAAAAACATTGGAACTGCACATTGCAGAAGGAAGGTCAAAAGCATAGACAATCGGATTGACCCATTGGAGTATTCAAAAAAGTCCAACATAACAGGGAGCCAGTTTATTGGAAGGCACATGAAGGTTCAAGTTGTGGGAGGACAGCCAAACCCTCTCCCTGACCTGGTAGGTAGGAGTGGGTAGACGCCTATGGTCAGCCTGGAACTTTTGGCGCTGCATATACCGAAGACGGCAATCCTGAATCTGCACCCAAGTGGAACGGAGTTGCTGGAGATGCTCCTGCAAAGCCGGAAATACCCTGAGACATGAAAGAACTGGGCAACAAGGATGGTTGAAACCCATAGTTTGCCATGAAAATGGACAACTGGGAGGAAGCATTGATAGCACTATTACGAGCGAACTTCCCAAAAGTTAACAGGTCAGACCAGTTGTTGTGGTGATCTGAGACATTACAATGGAGGAACTGTTTCAGAGCTTGGTTAAGACCCTCCGCAGCCCCATTGGTTTGAGGGTGATAGACGGAGGAGAACAAAAACCTGGATCCCCATCTGGGAAAAAAGGAGTGCCAAAATCTGGAGACAAATTGGCTACCCCAGTCTAATACTATCTCCTTTGGTAACCCATGTAAATGGAGGATCTCCCAGGAAAAAATTTAAGCAAGCTCCTGAGCGGTAGGCAGATTCTTCAAGGGAATGCAATGTGACATTTTGGAAAAATGGTCTACCACCATCAGGATAACAGTATTGCCATTGGAAACAGGAAGGTCAACAATTAAGTCCATGGATAGATGTGTCCAAGGACACTCACCATTAGCAATAGGTTGAAGAAGACCCACAGGAAGCCTCAATGAGTCTTATTCTGCATACAGACTGAGCAGGAGGCAACATAAGCAGCAGCATCAGAAAGAAGACCTGGCCACCAGAATTGTCGAGTGACAGACCTTATCATTTGGTTCTTGCCCGGATGACCTGTGGCTTTAGGATAGTAGTAAGTGTGCAATTGTTTGGTAAGAAGATCCTCAGGTACAAAACACTGCCACTAGGTTTCTCTGGAGGAAAATTGGTTTCTGCACCCAGGATCTTGTCCCCAAGGAGAACTCAAATTGGTGAGTATGGTGGCCAAAATATGGCCAGGAGGCATAACTAAAGTGGGTATAGACTCCTCCTTGGACAGAGGTTAAAATTGTCGAGAGAGGGCATCAGTCTTACTACCAGGCAGGTAGGAGACCACATAATTGAACCAAGACAAAAACAGCACCCATCTGGCCAGTCGGGGGCGACAAACATTTAGTTTCAGTTAGGTAAATCAAATTATTGTGGTCAGTTAGGATGAGGACTGGTATGCTAGCACCTTCGAGAAGGTGCCTCCATTCCTGGAGTGCCAAAATTATGGCAAGTAATTCCCTGTCACCAATTTTGTAATTGCATTCCACTGGGGACAATTTCTAAAAGAAGAAACCGCACGGATGCAAGAAACCCTCAGGTGTAGGATGTTGAGATAAGAGTCTTAAGACTTTTAAAGGCCTTAATTGCAGTAGTTGTCCAATGGAGTGGTTCATTCTCTTTATGGGTAATGTCTGTGATAGGTTTGACCAAGGAAGAAAAGTTTTTAATAAGCTTTCTATAGTAATTGGCAAAGCCCAAAAAATGTTGAATAGTCCGAAGACCAACTGGGCAAGGCCGCTACAGAACTGCAGATAACTTGTCAGGATCCATGGCAAAGCCTGCAACGGAAACTAAATAGCTTAGGAAGGTTACTTGAGTTTGATAGAACTCACATTTCTCAAGTTTGCAAAACAGGCCATTCTCACATAGTTTCTGAAGTACCCGTGTGACATCAGAACACTGAGCCTCAAGTGTGAGTGAGTGTATGAGGATGTCATCTAAGAACACCACAACACACTCAGAAAATCTCTTAGGACATAATTAATAAATTCCTGAAAAACTGCAGGAGCATTGCATAGGCCAAAGGGCATTACAAAATGTTCAAAATGCTCCTGGTGTTAAATGCTATTTTCATTTTGTGGCCCTCTTTGATTCTAACAAGATTGTAAGATCCCCTCAAATTGAGTTTAGAAAAGACTATAGCTCCCTTGAGGCAGTCAAAGAGTTCCGTGATGAGGGGAATAGGGTAAGCATTTTTAATGGTAAGGGGATTAAGACCCCTATAATTGATACATGGTCTTAACTCACCATCCTTCTTCTTCATGAAGAAGAAGACAGACCCTGCTGGAGAGCAGGATTTGCAGATTATCCCCTGTGATAGACTATTGGCAACATACTCCTCCATAGCACCATTCTCTGCAACAGACAGAGGGTAAACCCAGAATAACTGGAAAATACAGAGAGGTGATCACCTGGAACTGGAGAGTTTCATAATGGAGAGCCCCAACAGCCATGGATAACGGAGCAGTTTCATGAGTAATGAGTGCGGGCTGAAGGGGCCTGCCAACAATGGCCTCAATAGCAAGTGGAGCGGACTGATGCAGCACTGGAATGGAGTGCTGTGATAAAAAAGCACTGTAAATGAAATAGCCTGCAGCACCAGAGTCTAAAAGAGCCTGGGTGACTATGGAGGAGACAGGACCATAGGCATGGGCATTTCCCGGACATGTAGGACTAGACTTTAAAAGGTGGCCTTGTAGCCCACAACAGAGGCAGAGCCCCTCCCTCCTCCTAAAGGCCCTCTCCACCATGCAGAGGTGTGTGAATCCCTACCGCATAGGCTCAGCAGTACCTGGTGTCTCTGGACCAGGAGGCATGGGAGGAGAGGTAGGCATGGGAAGGAATGAAAACGTAGGAGACAATTGGACAGGAGGCTTCCACATGCGCTCCTTGAAAGAGGATTAGAAAAGACACCAAGGCCTCAAGATTCTCTGGTAAATCTTTGGCAGCAAATTCATCTTTAATCACATCGTAAAGCCCATGAGAGAAGGCAGCAACAGGGGCTTCTTATTCCAGCCTGCTTCTGCTGCAAGTAAACGGAACTCAATGACATACTGGGCTACAGATCTTGTACCTTTCTGAACGGACATGAGACATTTAGCAGCAGAGGTGGAGCGAGCCAGAACATCAAATACTCTTCAGAAGGAGGCCACAAATTCAGGGTAATTAGATATCAGAGGTTTATTAGTCTCCCACAATGGATTAGCCCAGACAAGAGCCTATTAGAGAGTAAAGAGATAAGAAATCCCACCTTAGCTCTGTCAGAGGCAAACACCTGAGGTAACATTTCAAAGGAAATCAAAACCTGGTTCCAAAACCCTCTGCACTGATTAGGATTGCTTCCATATCTCTTCCATATCGCTGAGGAAGAGTTGCAGAACCGGACATGCTCCTGCTATGACTAGGTGCAGCAGCGGTAACAGGAGCAAGAGCAGCCACAGCTTGTGGGGCACTCTGATCCAAATGTGCAGTGTGAGTCAGAAGGGTTTGTAGGGCTAGTGCAAGTTGATACATGTGGTTATCCAGTTCACCCATCCTGGAAATGATGGTGGGTAAAGGTGGATTATTAGCACTGTCAGGATTCATGGCCCTTGCGTAATGTCAGGGAACCAGGAATCAGACATCAAATGCTAAATTAATCACACCTTAATTGAAAAATAACAAAAAATAAATAAAGAGTCAAAGCCAGTTCTGGTAGTCAGACGAACCGGGTCAGGAGCCAAAGTGAGTAGTCAGACATTCCAGGGTCAGGAACAAAAAAATCAGCAGAGTCAGGAACAAGCTAGGGATCAGGAACCAGAAGGGACATCAAACAAGCCAGGTTATGCAAAGAATCAGGAACTCACAGAGAAGTCAGAGGCAACGCAAGGGCAAGGGCAAAGGCAGGCTGAACTGAGACACTTTAAATAGTAAGTGATGACATCATAATTTTTGGAACCTGCCTCTCACTGATGAAGTTCTCTGGGCCATAAGAGGAAGTCTGGGTGTAGTGAGCAGCTCTGGCTGTAGTGAACACACTCTGCTTCAGAGGAGGAGAGAACACAGGTGAGAGAAATGGCAGCTAAAACAAAAAAGATGCAAACAACAAGCAAAGTCAGGTTAAACCCTGACAAAGGGGCATTGATGCAAGGGAGGAAAGCATAATTCTGTCACTATATAAATTCCTGGTAATACCTCACCTAGAGAATGGAGTGCAGTTCTGGGGACAAATCTCATAAAAAGTAATCGCAGACTTAGAAAAAGTTCAGAGAAGGGCCACAAAATTAATAAGGGCAATTGAGAATTTAAGCAATGTAGAGAGGCTAGCCAACCTGGGTCTGGCCCATATACAGAGATGGCAGAAGCTCTGTTTATACCAAGAACATTGTTTGTGACAAGAGGTCACAATTTAATGCTGGAGGAAAGGGAATTTAATCTCCTGCAATGAAAAGATTTCTTCACTGTAAAAGCAATACAATTGTGAAACTCATTTTCTGAGGAGGTAGTAAATGTTAACAACTTATATACATTTAAAAATTGAATACATATAACCTATCAAAAGAACTTCACAACCTAATACAGACTTCTTACCATCAATGTTCCTATCAATAAACAAATGTTGCCTTCTATAGCCAAACTACATAAGAATGCTGTGTCTACAATCAAATTATTACATATACATGTACTTAAAAATGTCCTAGTACACTGTTGTTTATATGATGAAACCTAACTTAAAAAACTAAAAAAGTTTAGATACATTTCTGTCTACAAAAAGAATTCAGGGATAGGATTATTTGTGTTAAATGGGTCGTCTTTTTTTCATGGAATTAATTTAAGCTCAACTGGAGCTTTTTTGTAAGTATATTAAGACTTGTATAGGTTGAACTCAATGGACTTCTATATTTTTTCAACCTCATCTACTATGTTACTATGTTACTTGGATAGAAACTTGCAGTCAGCGTTTTGTATACAGTGTTCACCATAAATAGAGCTTTGCTGTTACCTTAAGAGGTGTGAATGGGCTATTCTATATTTTAATTTCAGAAGACCTCACTGTTTCTATTTTGAAAATAGGCAGTTAACACTCGGAAAGTCCTTTTCGGGAGCTTTTTTGCTTGAAAACCGTTCACGGCAGCGGCCTTTGAACAAATTATAAAATATAGCATTGTGATCACTAGAGAAACTTGGCTCCAAATTCGATCAATACAAAAAAAAAAATCATTTTCAGGAGTAAACAGGGGTTGTGATTGAACCCTATTAATATATGAAAGGGGAAAAAATAAATAATGTAAAAGTATATTTTTTTGCTACAAATAATGATTTTTTTTTTTATATAAATCTGAAAGAGTTTAATGTCCCATTCTGTACAGTGAGAACTTACAGTTTCAAATCTCCCACATTTTTTTTTATTTTGTTAATTTTTATTGAGAAGTTGCATGAAACATACAGAGACATTTATCATAGACTGATACATGGAATAATGCCATACATAATAATGCTATAAATGTGAGTCCATGTACACATATTCAGGTCCAGGTGTCCATATCAGTAAATGTCCATGCATGAATTCAATATAAGTTTAAACATATCTTTCAAACATAATCAAATTTATAGAACTGAGATTCAAAGGGTTAGGTATCAGAGGTATAAGAGTGAGAGGAAAGGAGGGGAGAAAAAAAAAGAAGGAAAATACAGTAGAGAGGTGTCAGAGAGGATCATACAAGAAATAAGGAATGAGGGAGGGAGAGGTAAGTACCCGAGAGACTTGAGGCGCAACTTGTATTGTGCTGGGTTAAACGCTCAAGCTTGAACGCTGTCAGGTAAGTGGATCAGCCCCAAATAGGTCAGTTATCTAATAAAGATTGTTCCCAATAAAATTTCACTTCTAAGAAGTAATTAAGCTGTTTCCTTTTAAGGCAGCCATATTCTTATAAGTTTACAAGCTCCGTGGTTTTGTCTATCCATGTTTGTTTGGACGGTGTCGTTTTAGATTTCCAGGATCTCGTTTTTACTGAGTGTGCTCCATTTAGACCAATTTGTGGGAGATGTGTTCTAAGTCGACAGTGAAAATCCAGGGTATCGTTAAGTAATTTGTGGGGTCAGTGTAAGCTCCGTGTTGAGGATTTGTCTAAAGTGAGTTTCAATCTCTTTCCACAAAATCTGTAGCAAAGGGCAATCCCACCATATGTGTAGTAGAGTTCCCGTACACCCATAGTCTCTCTAACATCTATGTGAAGCATCTGGATATATTGTATTTAATCTCACTGGGGTGAGGTACTACATCTTGTTAATATTTTATGGTTCAGTTCTAATATTTGTGGGGAAACGTCGAAGTCCGCATTTTAGTTTATATCCTATGCCATTTTTCTGCATCAAGTTGGGTGTTTAAATTCATTTGCCACCTTTCCGTGTAATAAGGGAGCATCAAAGAGTTTTTGTGTTGCAATAATTTATGAACTATAGATAAAGTGTGTTTGATCGGTTCTCCTCTCAGGCACATCACCTCAAAAGGGAGGAATGGTCTTAGGAGTTGCGATTTGTGTGGTGAAGAAACCAGGAAGTGGTTCAGTTGGGCAAGTTTAATCCAACAAGGGAATATCGGACCTATTATGGTTATAATTTTGTCTCTGGTTAAAAGATTCCCACTCTCTGTCAGCTTTGTTAAAGGTAAAGGTTAAAGGAAAAACCCACTCTGAGGACCTCCCATAAATACTATCAAGACCCCCCGATAGTTCCGCTTTGTATGGTATCGGAAACATAGGGGAGCGTGTTGTTGATATACCCCTATCCGAGGCTATAATTTTATCCCAGGAGTCAAATAAGTGTTTGTGTATGTCAGGGTGATTTCAGTGGGTCAGTCAATGGTCTTTGGGTACCCAGCATAGGGAACCCGACCCTGGCACTCTCAGAAGATGCGAATCAAGAGCTACCCAGGCTTTTACTTCATTTGCTCCATGCCAATCTAAGATTCTTTGAAGCGTAACCGACTCGTAGTATGAACAAATATCTGGAAGACCAAGTCCTCCAACCCTATTGGAGCAGTATAATGTTCTCTTATTAACTCTTGGTTTAGTTTTATTCCAAATAAAACTATTTATTTATAGATGAGTGTAACTGCTCCAGATACCAATTGGGAATTTTAATAGGCAAAGCTTGTAATAGATATAGCATCTGGGTCAATGTGGTCATCTTAATAGAGTGGATACGACCCCACCACGAAAGGGGTTTACTGCTCTATCTCTTAAGGTCCTCCTGAATTTTCTTGAGTAGGGGGATGAAGTTTTGTTTAAAGAGTGAAGAATTGGACTGTGTTAAGTGGGTACCCAAGTATTTAATTGAAGTTTCTTGCTGTGTTAAGGGGCACAGGTCTTTCAATGAAGTAAACTCGTTTCTGGGGAGGGTGATATTTAACATCTCTGATTTCTGCATATTAAGGAAGTTAGAATGCAGCCCGAAGATCTGCAGTTCCCTGATCACTTATGTTATGGAAGTCCTGGGGGATGTGATTGTAAACAACACGTTGTCTGCATAAAGGGAGATTTTACAATTGTGGGGGCCGATCCTCATGCCTTTTATTTCATTATTTTGGCAAATAATCAGGGGGAAAGCGGACATCCCTGGCGTGTGCCGTTGCTAATGACAAAAGGGGCTGACAATGTCCCGTTGGCTCTAAATTTCGCTGAGGGCTTGGAGTATAGGCTAAAAATATGTTTCACCATGTTTGGGCCAAATCTGAATCCTAGTATTGTCCCTTGCCTCCCTCTTCAGGATAAAGCCAACCTGGTCTGTATGAATAATATCCCCTAAAAAAATTGTAATCTATTGGCTAGAATCTTCCCTAATATTTTAAGATCTGAATTTAATAGGGAAATGGGTCTGTAGCTTTTAATGTCAGTTGACAGTTTCCCTTCTTTCAGAATCACGGAGATATGTGCCTCTAGGGCAGTAGTGGATAGGGGATTATTATGATCTATTGATTGAAATGATGACAGGAGATGAGGAGCTAGAATTTCTCTGAAGGTCTTGTAATAATTATTTGTGAACCCATCAGGGCCTGGGCTCTTCCCATTAGGGAGTGATTTAATAACCTACAGAACTTCAAGTAGAGTTATAGGGTCCTCCATCCCCTCCATTTTTGTTTCGTCTATCTGCGGTAAATTTGCTGCGGAGATATAATTTATCATGTCATTGGTTAAGTGGGGAGTGGAGTGGTCAGGCAAGTTGTATAAGTCACTGTAGTATTTGCTAAAAGTGTCTGCTATTTGTTTGTTATCTTGAACATTAATGTCATTGAATGTTTGTATATTATGTATACGCATGGATTGAGATTTTCGCTTGAGTGCCTTGGCGAGTAATGATCTTGCCTTGTTATCCTCACAGAATAAGGTCTTCCTAAGCAAGAGAGCTTTTCTTTGGGCTTCTTTCTGAAATTATATATTAAGTTCTAGTCTGTGGGCCGTCAATTGTTTAAGGATTATTGGGTCTCGGGGGTTGTTTATATGTCTGATTTCCAGGTTCTGGATCATTTGTAATAGTGGTTGTGTTTGCATTCTATTTATCTTAGTTCGGGTAACTTTTAATTTAATAAATTCCCCTCTGAGTACCACTTTGTGTGCCTCCCAGAGAGTGTGCGGAGATATAGTTGGGGTTGAGTTAAAACTAAAATATTCTTTTAGTAGTGTCGAGAGGGCCTGTATATTAGTAGGGTTGTGTATTAATAAGTCATCAAGTCTCCACTGGTACGGTGTTACAGGGGTATTTTACTTCTTTTATAAGTTGGAAGTGCATGTTTTTATCAAATAGAATACCAACGGGTTGAATTAAAAAAACCCGTTGGGTATTCCCTGTTGTAAAATTTCGGTTCTAAGGGGTGTGTGAAGTGTGTCTCCTGCAACATAACCACATCTCCTTTCTGTTTATGGAACCAATTTAGAGCCACTTTTGTTCGGGGAGTTTAATCCTTTGGCGTTCTGGGAGATAATAGTGATCTTACGTTTAGCCATAAAAAGTGCCGTAGTAAATGGCTAAGCTATGTAGCTTGTAAAAATGTAAGATGTTATGTGGTGTATCTGCCATAAGGCGCCTTACCTGAGCAAATTTCCCTGATAGCAGTTGCAATAATTCCGACTTCTCCCGGGTCAAAGAAATAAGGAAGGAAAGACAAGTAAAGGGGTAATAAAGAGAAGGTAGTATAGAACCTTGCCCGAATGGGCCTTCAAATCTGTGGAGTAAAAAACAATTAAACATCCTTAAACATATAAACCAAACATTAATCATAACATGAAAATAACAAAAACTAGAACATGAAGAGTGACATTGGAGTTCTGTCACTCGGCCTAAGGGATTCTCCATGAAGTTATGGGGAATCAGGAGGAACAAGCTGAGATAGTTCCCCGCTTCCAGATGTCAGGTCTCTGCCGAGACCGCAGTCAGTTGCAAAACATATTGACTCAAGTATAGTCCTGTTATCTTGATTGATGGCATAAATAACTGGTGATAAATTGTCTCTTGCTGGACATTTGTAGCGTATCATGTAGGATCTACTGTGTTCGAAGGGTCAGGCGTTGTGGTATCCAGGCTATTCTTTATTTTGTTGGAGACCGTCTGCCAAGCTGGTCTTTTGGGTCTAGGAGGAAGACTCCGATCTGAGGGGTGCGGCTGTGTGTCAGAGATCTTAGGCAGTGAAGGTTGGGGGATTTTAAGTTGTTTGCAGAACTCCTCAATGTCTTCTGGTTCTCTGGTGTCCTATTATAGCTCTGGGATCTGTCTCCCTTCAACACTCCTACTCATTAACCACTCTGATACAGAAGAGGAATCCCCAATGATAGGGTATTCCCAGATCCTTTAAGTGTAAGGTCAATAATCTAGCCTCCTTTCGTTTAAAGAGGGTAAGGGGACTAAGGTCTGCATAGATCTGGATCGAGGAGCTGTAAAATGTGAGAGGACTTTTCTTTCTGGCTGCTGCCATGATTTGCTAATTTTCTTGGAACGTGTGGCACTTCAGGACAACATCCCTAGGCGGGGCCGAATCTGCTGGCTTAGGTCGTAAGGCCCTATGCACTCTGTCCAGTGAGATGTTGTGTAGGTCCTGGTCCTCCAGCAGAAATTTGAACAGATCTTGTAGATATTATGGTAGTTGTCCTGGCAGTACATATTCCGGTATGCCCTGTATTCTTAAGTTTTGTCTACGACCCCTATTGTCCAGGTCCTCAATTTAGGTCTGCATCTGGGCTATGGACATATTTTGTTGTATGATTTGTTGCTTAAGGGCGTCTGTTGTATTAATTAGCTCTTCTGCACCTTCTTCCAATTCCACTACTCTGTTTCCTAATGCAGAGACATCCCTTTTAACCTCTGAGATCCCCTCTTTAATCCTTTGACCCACCTGTGTTATTAAGGATGCAAAGTCCATTTTCGTGGGAAGGAAACGGAGGTCTGCTCTGGTGAGGGGGCTATTGTCCTCTGGTAATGTGTCTCCTGGTGATGGCGGATCAGAGTGCAGTTCTTTATCAGTCACCACAGTATCCATTGTTTTAAAGTTGGCATTTAGATTAGATTCCATTGTATTTGAGGTCTTATTAGATCGCTCTGATCTATTTAGTCTCTTTGCAGCCATGATATGAACTGGAATTCTCCTCCTAGGAGTAAACTGTATTTACTTGTCGACCCTTTTTATTTTAACCCCAAGCAGGAACTGAGTGTACAAGTTTTGAGGATGTGTATTCTGAAGCTCTATCTTGCCCTTTGCGTGTGAAAGGTATGTCAGCTTTTTCTTTATGGAGAAAAGAGCTGCACAACAAGTGTCCTATTATAGCTCTGGGGTCTGTCCCCCCTTCAACACTCCTACTCTTTTAGGTGAAATATGTGGTATAACAGAGCACAAAGGAGATCTATCTGTGTAAAATGCAGCTACTATAAACCTGTGTTATCAATCCTAGGCCTAGATTTGGAGTTCTGCGGTAGCCGTGAAAACCAGCGTTAGAGGCTCCTAACGCTGGTTTTGGCCGCCCGCTGGTATTTGGAGTCAGTGATTAAAGGGTCTAACGCTCACTTTACAGCTGCGACTTTTCCATACCGCAGATCCCCCTACGCCATTTGCGTATCCTATCTTTTCAATGGGATCTTCCTAACGCCGGTATTTAGAGTCGTTTCTGAAGTGAGCGTTAGAGCTCTAACGACAAAACTCCAGCCGGTTCATAAAGCTCTTAACTACTGTACCCTAAAGTACACTAACACCCATAAACTACCTATGTACCCCTAAACCGAGCTCCCCCCACATCGCCGCCACTTGATTATATATCATATATATATATAATATTTTAACCCCTAATCTGCCGACCGCCACCTACGTTATACTTATGTACCCCTAATCTGCTGCCCCTAACCCCGCCGACCCCTGTATTACATTTATTAACCCCTAACCTGCCCCCCACAACGTCGCCGCCAGCTACTTAAAATAATTAACCCCTAATCTTCCAACCGCAAAGCGCCGCCACCTACGTTATCCCTATGTACCCCTAATCTGCTGCCCCTAACACCGCCGACCCCTATATTATATTTATTAACCCCTAATCTGCCCCCCTCAACGTCGCCGACACCTGCCTACACTTATTAACCCCTAATCTGACGAGCGGACCGCACCGCTACTATAATAAAGTTATTAACCCCTAACCCGCCTCACTAACCCTATCATAAATATTATTAACCCCTAATCTGCCCTCCCTAACATCGCCGACACCTACCTTCAATTATTAACCCCTAATCTGACGACCGGAGCTCATCGCTACTATAATAAATGTATTAACCCCGAAAGCTAAGTCTAACCCTAACACTAACACCCCCCTAACTTAAATATAATTTACATCTAACGAAATAAATTAACTTATTAAATAAATGATTCCTATTTAAAGCTAAATACTTACCTGTAAAATAAATCCTAATATAGCTACAATATAAATTATAATTATATTATAGCTATTTTAGGATTAATATTTATTTTACAGGCAACTTTGTAATTATTTTAACCAGGTACAATAGCTATTAAATAGTTAAGAACTATTTAATAGTTACCTAGTTAAAATAATAACAAATTTACCTGTAAAATAAATCCTAACCTAAGATATAATTAAACCTAACACTACCCTATCAATAAATTAATTAAATAAACTACCTACAATTACCTACAATTAACCTAACACTACACTATCAATAAATTAATTAAACACAATTCCTACAAATAAATACAATTAAATAAACTAGCTAAAGTACAAAAAATAAAAAAGAACTAAGTTACAAAAAATAAAAAAATATTTACAAACATAAGAAAAATATTACAACAATTTTAAACTAATTACACCTACTCTAAGCCCCCTAATAAAATAACAAAGCCCCCCAAAATAAAAAATTCCCTACCCTATTCTAAATTAAAAAAGTTACAAGCTCTTTTACCTTACCAGCCCTGAACAGGGCCCTTTGCGGGGCATGCCCCAAGAATTTCAGCTCTTTTGCCTGTAAAAAAAACATACAATACACCCCCCCCAACATTACAACCCACCACCCACATACCCCTAATCTAACCCAAACCCCCCTTAAATAAACCTAACACTAAGCCCCTGAAGATCTTCCTACCTTGTCTTCACCATCCAGGTTCACCGATCCGTCCTGAAGAGCTCCTCCGATGTCCTGATCCAAGCCCAAGAGGGGGGCTGAAGAGGTCCATGATCCGGTCAAAGTCTTCATCCAAGCGGGGCAGAAGAGGATCTTCCATCCGATTGAAGTCATAATCCAGGCGGCATCTTCTATGGTCTTCCATCCGGAGCGAAGCGGCAGGATCCTGAAGACCTCCAGCGCGGAACATCCATCCGGCCCGACGAATGACTGTTCCTTTAAGGGACGTCATCCAAGATGGCGTCCCTCAAATTCCGATTGGCTGATAGGATTCTATCAGCCAATCGGAATTAAGGTAGGAATTTTCTGATTGGCTGATGGAATCAGCCAATCAGAATCAAGTTCAATCCGATTGGCTGATCCAATCAGCCAATCAGATTGAGCTCACATTCTATTGGCTGATCGGAACAGCCAATAGAATGCGAGCTCAATCTGATTGGCTGATTGGATCAGCCAATCGGATTGAACTTGATTCTGATTGGCTGATTCCATCAGCCAATCAGAAAATTTCTACCTTAATTCCGATTGGCTGATAGAATCCTATCAGCCAATCGGAATTCGAGGGACGCCATCTTGGATGACGTCCCTTAAAGGAACAGTCATTCGTCGTTCAGTCGTCGGGCCGGATGGATGTTCCGCGCTGGAGGTCTTCAGGATCCTGCCGCTTCGCTCCGGATGGAAGACCATAGAAGATGCCGCCTGAATGATGACTTCAATCGGATGGAAGATCCTCTTCTGCCCCGCTTGGATGAAGACTTTGACCGGATCATGGACCTCTTCAGCCCCCCGCTTGGGCTTGGATCAGGACATCGGAGGAGCTCTTCAGGACGGATCGGTGAACCTGGATGGTGAAGACAAGGTAGGAAGATCTTCAGGGGCTTAGTGTTAGGTTTATTTAAGGGGGGTTTGGGTTAGATTAGGGGTATGTGGGTGGTGGGTTGTAATGTTGGGGGGGGGTATTGTATGTTTTTTTTACAGGCAAAAGAGCTGAAATTCTTGGGGCATGCCCCGCAAAGGGCCCTGTTCAGGGCTGGTAAGGTAAAAGAGCTTGTAACTTTTTTAATTTAGAATAGGGTAGGGAATTTTTTATTTTGGGGGGCTTTGTTATTTTATTAGGGGGCTTAGAGTAGGTGTAATTAGTTTAAAATTGTTGTAATATTTTTCTTATGTTTGTAAATATTTTTTTATTTTTTGTAACTTAGTTCTTTTTTATTTTTTGTACTTTAGCTAGTTTATTTAATTGTATTTATATGTAGGAATTGTGTTTAATTAATTTATTGATAGTGTAGTGTTAGGTTAATTGTAGGTAGTTTATTTAATTAATTTATTGATAGGGTAGTGTTAGGTTTAATTATATCTTAGGTTAGGATTTATTTTACAGGTAAATTTGTAATTTTTTTAACTAGGTAACTATTAAATAGTTCTTAACTATTTAATAGCTATTGTACCTGGTTAAAATAATTACAAAGTTGCCTGTAAAATAAATATTAATCCTAAAATAGCTATAATATAATTATAATTTATATTGTAGCTATATTAGGATTTATTTTACAGGTAAGTATTTAGCTTTAAATAGGAATCATTTATTTAATAAGAGTTAATTAATTTCGTTAGATGTAAATTATATTTAAGTTAGGGGGGTGTTAGTGTTAGGGTTAGACTTAGCTTTAGGGGTTAATACATTTATTAGAATAGCGGTGAGCTCCGGTCGGCAGATTAGGGGTTAATAATTGAAGGTAGGTGTCGGCGATGTTAGGGAGGGCAGATTAGGGGTTAATACTATTTATGATAGGGTTAGTAAGGCGGATTAGGGGTTAATAACTTTATTATAGTAGCGCTCAGGTCCGCTCGGCAGATTAGGGGTTAATAAGTGTAGGCAGGTGGAGGCGACGTTGTGGGGGGCAGATTAGGGGTTAATAAATATAATATAGGGGTCGGTGATGTTAGGGCAGCAGATTAGGAGTACATAGGGATAACGTAGGTTGCGGCGGTTTACGGAGCGGCAGATTAGGGGTTAAAAAAAATATGCAGGGGTCAGCGATAGCGGGGGCGACAGATTAGAGGTTAATAAGTGTAAGGTTAGGGTTGTTTAGACTCGGGGTTCATGTTAGAGTGTTAGGTGCAGACGTAGGAAGTGTTTCCCCATAGAAAACAATGGGGCTGCGTTAGGAGCTGAACGCAGCTTTTTTGCAGGTGTTAGTTTTTTTTTTCAGCTCAAACAGCCCCATTGTTTCCTATGGGAGAATCGTGCACGAGCACGTTTTTGAGGCTGGCCGCGTCCGTAAGCAACTCTGGTATCGAGAGTTGCAGTTGCGGTAAAAAAGCTCTACGCTCCTTTTTTGGAGCCTAACGCAGCATTTGTTTGAACTCTCGATACCAGAGTTAAATTTATGGTGCGGCCAGAAAAAAGCCCGCGGAGCGTTAACAACCCATCTAACGCCAAACTCCAAATCTAGGCCCTAGGTTGCTTTGAAAGCAAAGTATGTCTGTGGGGACATGGAGGAGCTCCAGCGGTGCAGTAACTGCCATGTGGGTGATGGTGTCTGCTGTATCGGGTCCTGCGCAGTGTACTCGTGTGTCAGACCAGTCAGTCTATCAAGGAAACCACAGTGACCCGGTATGGGGTATCTCCCTTATTTTTAATAACCAGAGCCCTCCGTCTAGATTTGCCGCTAATTCTCTGTGTACAAAAAGCTAGGCCTCTAAGATGGCATCTGAGTGCTTCAGTTGCGCTGTGTTCTGAGCGTTAAGGTGATCTGACCGGGCTATAGTTATGAGAGTTACCTCTGAGCCTGCTTTGTGACCGTTTCTCGGTCCTGCCCACTTACATCAGCCTCTAGCTGCTTGGGTCCGTTGTAAAGTGCCATTATGTTGTAGAGAGGTGAAGTCTCTGCAACCGGGTCCGATTAATTGATGGGTGTCAAAGGTTACAGCCAGCTATATGCAGTCCATTATAGTGTTCAGTATACCCAAGAGATGGTTGAGTCACTGATTACAGTTATTTGCGAGCTTCTCAACTACGGAGCATTATCTCTATGTGGCCATGTTGGTTGCCAGCCGGCTCCGCCTTCTAAATCTCCCACATTTTTAAGACCCTGATTTACTTTTTTTGTTTTTTAAAAAAAAGAAAATGTATCACCACTTAGATCATCGCACCACTAACGAATACAAATTTAGAAATATTTAATAAAAGTGTCTGAGTATTTTTGAAGCTTTTAACCATTAAGAGCCAGATTACAAGTGGCACGCAATCAAATTTTTCACTTGTGCGCTAACTGGGCTCAAAGTGAACTTTTAACGCAGCCGGTTTAGGAAGCATATTACAAGTTGAAAGTAAAATATATATATATATATATATATATATATATATATATATATTCTCATAGCCCTTTCCAGTCAAACACCTTGTAATATACCATATCCCTTTTAACTCTATTAAAAAAATAATGCATACAAAGAGAGAAGCACTCTTCCAGGAAGGAACAACAGCTTAGTAGCTTGTTCTATGGTGAGTTACTACCTAGGAGCAGCCTGTTCGTTCCTGGTAGAGAGCTTCTCTATTTGTTTGAATATGTATTATGCTGTTGGGGAGGCCTCCCTCAGGGTGATGGGGAATCCAGAAGTGGACTCCAGTGTGCTTAGAGGAATATGGCTGCACCTCACTGATGAGGCTCACAGAAGGCTGAAATTATCATCTGGGGTTGTCATGTTCCCTGTTCAGAGGAGAACAAAAAAAAAAGAAAGACAACAAGGGTGTCCCCTTGTATAGCCAATAACGATATATATGTACTCAAGAAAGATAGAACCAAGGATACTCACATATCCCAAAGGCAGAGATATGCCTGGGAGAACGAGCTGAGAAATCCAAGTGTCCCAGCGCACTGCACTGTGTTGCGGGCTGCTCCTTTCAGTTACCAACCAAGGCATGGATAATCTAAAATAAAGCAAATAGAAAATTGCGCCTCCTAGTGCAGATTAATTAAAGATATTGTGGCCCTCAAGATAGCAGATCCCACAGAAGCCCAGGGTACTCACATTCAAAATAGCACTTTAACAAGTGCAAAACATACAGGCTGGACTCACTGTATCAGGCTGTTGAGATGAAACAAATTAACGCTTGGCTAAAAAAGACTCCAAAATAAGCTGCTTAATATATATAATTAAAAAAATTATATTTTAAAAATAAGATAAACAAGTACAATACTACAATATAGTAGCACCAAACTGCAACACGTTTCTCGGCATCCTCTGTGCCGTTTCTTCAGGCATATGATGCTGTACAGCCAACGGAGTCTTATTTAAATGAACAAACACCAATCAGATACGATTGTAACGAAACAGGTACAGGTGTACGATTAAAGCCTTAATCAATATGATACATATTTTCACAATAAAGCAGAGAGTTAATAAATAGCAGACACATAAGTACATATAAATTATCAATACCATATCAAACATTACTATTTACAATAAAGTTTGATATCATTCAATAGGGATATTAGACCATCGGTCTCTAACTCCAAATGATCGAGATTTAAAGTGTCATATATTCTCAAATACCCTGACTATGAGATCAATGTGAACCTAAGTAGATCCTTGGGTGTAAAGATTAATATGTCTCTACTATAGATGTGAATATAATTATGATTTAGTTTTTGGAGAACGCATCCGTAGAAGCATAGAGCTAATGCATAATGCCTTTGTTGACACTCGAAAATAAGTAGGTAGATCGGGCGTTACAATGAATTATAAACCCCGTCCTACTCTATGGCATACTCGAATTACACACCTCCTAAAATGACGTATTGGGGCTTGAAATAAACCTGTACAATAATATATTGTTCTATACTTGCACCCGCCCTACTTATGTGTCTGCTATTTATTAACTCTCTGTTGTATTGTGAAAGTATGTATCATATTGATTAAGGCTTTAATTGTACACCTGTACCTGTTTTGTTACATTCGTATCTGATTGGTGTTTGTTCATTTAAATAAGGCGGAGAGGTCGCAGAGAAATGCGTTGCAGTTTGGTGCTACTATATTGTAGTATTTTACTTGTTTATCTTGTTTTTAAAATATAAATGTTTTATTATATATATTATTATTATTATTTTGGAGTCTTTTTTAGCCAAGCACTAATTTGTTTCATCTCAACAGCCTGATATAGTGAGCTGGGATACTACTAACAGTCCAGCCTGTGTGTTTGGCACTTGTTAAAGTATTTGCTTTATTTTACATTGTTCAGAGGAGATGTTGGGGCTGGACTGCCCTTACTCAGTGGGATCAGACTGATTTACTTCAGGAATATTTTCTTTTGTGAAAAGCACAGCTGGGCTAAAAGCGGCTGCTCTTTAAGTGGTGCCTCACCATAGAGCAAGCTATTGACCTGTTGTTCGTTCCTGATAGAACGGTTCTCTCTTTGTATGAAAAATAATCATATTTATATGAATATTTTTTAATAGAAAGTGTATATAAGTTTATAAAGTGTATATATGAGTGTAACACTTTATTTTAATGTATTTGTAATGTGTTTGGTGCTCTTTTTTTTTTTTTACACAAGGCCTTCACTTACGCTAACCCAACAAGCACAAATTTTATTTGGGCTTGAGCACACCTGTTTACTTTTAACTTGTAATATAGTGACACTTGTAATCTAGCCCTAAATAATAGACATGTGTGTTTGGTTTCGTTCCGAATCAAAATTCAGACGAATTCGCCAAATTCAGAGATTTGAATCGATTTGAATTTCCGAATTACCCTAGCAATGAAACTAAACTAATCGGAATGCATTTGTAAAGTATAAATCCGAATTAGTTCGAATTTATTCATTAAATTCGAATGGCCATGGACTAATCACAATTCAGTATTAAAATTAAATTTAGTGAGATAGAACAGTGAAATAATTTCCGTTTGTGTAACTTGGAGCCATCTGAATCAACACAACACATACCGAACTTTCAAATTTCCGAATTGAATCTGAAACAAATGCATCCGAATATATACAAATTTATTTGAATACACATGAATCCGAAACAAATACATTCAAATTTGAATACATTCAAATGTATCCGAATTCGAATCAATCCTAAATGAAATTTCGAAAAAATACAAATCGGACCAAAACAAACCGAAACAAATTTTTCAGTTGTGCTCATGTCTACTAAATAAGGTACTTTTCAATGTTACGGAATAGTAAAATTATTGGACTAAGCAACAGGGAAAAAGTGGAGCATTTTCTTTTGTAGTGCATGTTTTTTTATTAAATGTAAAAATGAGCAATTGTTGTTGAACTATATAGCTTTAAAGTTTCCCTAAATTTCACATGCTCAGTAGTAATTTACCATTATCTGTAATAGGCATCAGCAGAGAAAGAAGCCTAGGTTACAATATGGTGGCACCCACTTTTTTATATAACATAACACTAACTGCTAGATTACGAGTTTTGTCGTTAAAGCCATGCGTTGCTAATGAGCCTTTTATTTCCAGTGCTGACTTTAAACAACGCTGGTATTACAAGTTTTCTGAATGGCTGCGTTAGCCTCAGAAAAGTGAGCGTTGAGCAAATTTAGTGCCACTTCTCACTGTAATACCAGCGTTGCTTACGGTAGTGGTAAGCTGGCTAAAACGTGCTTGTGCACGATTTCCCCATAGGAAACAATGGGGCTGAGCCGGCTGAAAAAAAACCTAACACCTGCAAAAAAGCAGCGTTCAGGTTTTAACGCAGCCCCATTGTTTCCTATGGAGAAACACATTTTATGTTTACACCTAACACCTTAACATGAACCCCAAGTCTAAACACCCCTAATATTACACTTATTAACGCCTAATCTGCTGCCCCCAACATCGTCACCACCTGCATTATACTATTAACCCATAATCTGCCGCTCCGGACACCGCCGCCACCTACTTTATACCTATGAACCCCTAATCTGCTGCCCCTAACATCGCCGAACACTACATTATATTTATTAACCCCTAATCTGCCGCCCCAATGTCACCGCCACCTACCTACAATTATTAACCCCTAATCTGCTGCCCCCAACGTCGCCGCCACTATACTAAAGTTATTAACCCCTAAACCTAAGTCTAACCTTAACCCTAACACCCCCCTAAATTAAATATTATTTAAATAAATCTAAACAAAATTACTATCATTAAATAAATTATTCCTATTTAAAACTATAAACTACCCATAATAATATACATTATAGCTATTTTAGGATTTATTTTTATTTTGCAGGCAACTTTGTATTTATTTTAACTAGGTAGAATAGTTATTAAATAGTTATTAATTATTTAATGACTACCTAGCTTAAATAAATACAAATATACCTGTAAAATAAACCCTAGTATAAGTTACAATTACACCTAACACTACTCTATAAATAAAAAAATTATCTAAATTAAATTAAACTAATTACAATTAAATTAAATAAACTAAATTACGGAAACCCCCCCCCCCCCCACTAAATTACAGAAAATAAAAAAGAAATTACAATATTTTAAACTAATTACACCTAATCTAATCCCCCTAATAAAATAAAAAAGCCCCCAAAATAATAAAATTCCCTACCCTATACTAAATTACAAATAGCCCTTAAAAGGGCCTTTTACGGGGCATTGCCCTAAAGTAATCAGCTGTTTTACCAACCCTTAAAAGGGCTTTTTGCGGGGCATTGCCCCAAAGTAATCAGCTCTTTTACCTGTAAAAAAATACAATACCCCCAAACATTAAAACCTACCACCCACATACCCCTACTCTAAAACCCACCCAATACCCCCTTAAAAAAACCTAACACTAACCCCCTGAAGATCACCCTACCTTGAGCCGTCTTCACCCAGCCGGGCCGAATTCTTCATCCAATCCGGGCAGAAGTCTTCATCCGATCGGGGCGAGGTCCTCCATCCGGGCGAAGTCTTCATCCAGGCTGCATCTTCTATCTTCATCCTTCCAGCGCGGAGCAGGTCCATCTTCATCCTAGCCCACGTGGAGCATCCTCTTCATCCGGAGTCTTCTTACACAATGACGGTACCTTTAAGTGACATCATCCAAGATAGCATCCCTTCAATTCCGATTAGCTGATAGAAT
Source organism: Bombina bombina (assembly GCF_027579735.1). Classification (NCBI taxonomy): domain Eukaryota; kingdom Metazoa; phylum Chordata; class Amphibia; order Anura; family Bombinatoridae; genus Bombina; species Bombina bombina. The sequence continues at coordinate 797,744,716 of NC_069500.1, read as the reverse complement.
TCTATCAGCCAATCGGAATTAAGGTAGGAAAAATCCGATTGGCTGATCCAATCAGCCAATAGAATGCGAGCTCAATCCTATTTCTATCAGCCAATCGGAATTGAAGGGACACCATCTTGGATGACGTCACTTAAAGGTATCGTCATTGTGTAAGAAGACTCTGGATGAAGAGGATGCTCCGGCTGGGATGAAGATGGACCCGCTCCGTGCCGGAAGGATGAAGATAGAAGATGCAGCCTGGATGAAGACTTTTCTACCTTAATTTTTCTACCTTAATTCCGATTGGTTGATAGAATTCTATCAGCCAATCGGAATTGAAGGAACGCCATCTTGGATGACGTCCCTTAAAGGAACCTTCATTCATCGTTAGTCCGTCGGGAAAGAAGGATATTCTGCGTCGGCGGGATGAAGATGGATCCGGAAGAAAGAAGATAGAAGATGCTGCTTGGAAGAAGATATCGCCCGGATGGAAGACCTCTTCTTTGCTGCTTGGATCAAGATTTCGCCCGGATGGAGGACCTCTTCTTTGCCGCTTGGATGAAGACTTCTACCGGATGGAGGACATCTTCTTGCTCCGCTTGGATGAAGAATTCGGCTCGGCTGGGTGAAGACAACTCAAGGTAGGGAGATCTTCAGGGGGTTAATGATAGTTTTTTTTAAGGGGGGTTTGGGTGGGTTAGAGTAGGGGTATGTGGGTGGTGGGTTGTAATGTTGGGGGGGGTATTGTATTTTATTTTCAGGCAAAAGAGCTGATTACTTTGGGGCAAGGCAAAAAGCCCTTTTAAGGGCTGGTAAAAGAGCTGATTACTTTTGTATTTTAGAATAGGGTTTTATTTTGGAGGGCTTTTTTATTTTATTAGGGGGCTTAGATTAGGTGTAATTACTTTAAACTGCTTGTAATTCTTTTTTATGTTTTGTAATTTAGTGTTTGTTTTTTTTGTATTATAGAATAGTTTATTTAATAGTATTTAATTGTAGGTAATTGTAGGTAATTTATTTAATTTAATGATAGTGTAGTGTTAGGTTTAATTGTAACTTAGGTTAGGATTTATTTTACAGGTAATTTTGTATTTATTTTAACTAGGTAGCTATTAAATAGTTCTTAACTTTTTAATAGCTTTTGTACCTAGTTAAAATAAATAGAAAGTTACCTGTAAAATAAATATAAATCCTAAAATAGCTACAATGTAATTATTAATTTTATTGTAGCTATATTATGGTTTATTTTATAGGTAATTATTTAGTTTTAAATAGGAATAATTTAGTTAATTTTAGAAATATTATTTTGTTTAATATAAATTATATTTATGTTAGGGGGGCTGTTAGGGTTAGAGTTATGTTTAGGGGTTAATAACTTTATTATAGTAGCGGTGACGGTGTGGGCGGGAGATTAGGGGTTAATAATTGTAGGTAGGTGGCAGCAATGTTAGGGAGGGCAGATTAGGGGTTAATACAATTTATTCTAGTGTTTGCGAGGCGGGAGTGCAGCGGTTTAGGGGTTAATACATTTATTATAGTCCGGTCGGCAGATTAGGGGTTAATAAGTGTAGTTAGGTAGCGGCAATGTTGGGGGGGCAGATTAGGGGTTAATAAATATAATATAGGGGTCGGCGATGTTAGGGGCAGCAGATTAGGGGTTCATAAGTGTAACATAGGTGGCAGCGATGTCCGGTCGGCAGATTAGGGGTTAAAAAATTTTATTAGAGTGGCGGCGATGTGGGGGGGGCCTCGGTTTAGGGGTACATAGGTAGTTTATGGGTGTTAGTGTACTTTAGAGCATAGTAGTTAAGAGCTTTATATTCACGCGTTAGCCCATAAAGCTCTTAACTACTGACTTTTTTTGGCGTTAGGAGTCTTGTCGGTAGAGGCTCTACCGCTCACTTCTCCCAAGACTCCAAATACCAGCATTAGGCAGATCCCATTGAAAAGATAGGATACGCAATTGGCGTAAGGGGATCTGCGGTAGCCTGGAATCACGGTAGGGAAGTGAGTGGTAAACCTGTACCTGCCTGACTCTAAGTACCAGCGGGCGGCCAAAAGCAGCATTAGGAGCCCTTAACGCTGCTTTTGATGGCTAATGCAGAACTCTAAATCTAGATGTAAGTTTGCTGTTGTTTGAACAATATTGCATGTCACAATGACTTCTTGGATGAGCCTTACCTCGATCTGCATCATGAGGATGACGATATTGAATACTAGAATCAGCGTGATGAAAAACTATGAAGCCATAAATTATTATTTCATTCATTTATATTTTAAGGTAAGGAACCATAATCAATATACAGTCTACACCACAGTTTATACATTTTATTGACACATATTTTGTGTTTAATTCAATTATATTTATGAAATTACTTGCTCATAATGTTAAAAACACAATGGGCCAGATTACAATCAGTGCGCTAATTTTTACCCCCACTCTTGCGCTAACTGCACTCAAAGTAATAATTTAGAGCGGCCGTATTAGTGCACATATTGCAAGTTGAAAGTAAAAAGTTATTGCGCAAGCGAAAGAACAAGACGCTGACTTCAGTGGTTCGGATATTTTGACTGTGCAAAATTATTCTCTTTATAGACTTCTATGGAAAAAAAAACCTCTTAGACGTTGGCCCTAGATCAACGAGAAAAAAACTGAGTGCATAGATAACAAATGACATTCCAGGTTCCTTCTATAGTTTATCAACTGAACTGAAACTTGTACTTTTTTTGATGCTTCAGAAATCTGCCAGACAGCCAGATGGAGGAAACAGGCTGTATGGATCATACATCTGAAGTGAAATTTAATTTAGGCATATACAGTAACTAGTATGAGTGGAATGTTAGGGCTATACATCTCACTTGATGAATCATTTTAGTGTACTTTAGTGATCTGATGTCGCAATTGACCGCATAACAAGGGAATACATTTGTTCCCACTTTGGAATGATATATCTGACATGAAGGAAACATACTCAATCTACAGGGGCCGAATTATCAAGCTCCGAATGGAAAGAAATCAACCTGATCAAATGCGATCGGGTTGATTGACACCCCCTGCTATCCTCCGATTGGACATGAATCTGCAGGGGGCGGTATTGCACAAGCAGTTCTGGTGAACTGCTGGTGCAATGATAAATGCCGTCAGTGTATTGTGTTGGCATTTATTGATGTGCAGTGGACATGATACACTACATTGTATCATGTCTGCTCACACTTACATAAATATGCCCCACAGTCTTCATTCAGTAATATAGTAAAAGTAGGACTTTATTTCTCTTCAATTGAAACCATATTTCTGGCTTCTTTACATGAAAAATATCTCCATCTGAAAGCATCTAAATAGAAAAAAAAATCACGTGCTCATTTGAAAACTTACCTTTGTGTAGTTGAAAAGAGAGGTGGAGTAGTTATGTTTGCATTCTCAAATATTTCAAATGGAAAACATGATTTCTCAGCCAAAAGGATGGATGGAGACAGATTGTAATTTGATTAAAAGGAAGCCCCAAGCTGGCCTTGTGGAATTGGCAGAATGCATCGTCATAGCCAACATTACCCCCCAGCCTTGCAATAATGTCCCAACTGTGTTATTGCTGAATACTTTAGAACTGATATGGTGAATTCTCCACTGTTGCTACTTTGGAGAGCACACGCATAGCGGGCTACTAAGGAATTGTGGGCTCACTGGCATTTAGTACTATTGAGGTATGTATGATGTTTTTCATAGGGGCCTATCTATCAAGCTCCGAATGGAGCTTGAAGGCCCATGTTTCTGGTGAGTCTTCAGACTTGCCAGAAACATAAGTTATGGAGCAGCGGTCTAAAGACCGCTGCTCCATAACCCTGTCCACCTGCTCTGATGAGGCGGACAGGAATCGCTGTAAAATCAACCTGATCGAGTACGATTGGGTTGATTGACACCCCCTGCTGGTGGCTGATTGGCCGCGAGTCTGCAGGGGGCGGCGTTGCACCAGCAGCTCACAAGAACTGCTGGTGCAATGCTGAATATGGAGAGCGTATTGCTCTCCGCATTCAGCGATGTCTGTCGGACCTGATCCGCAGTGTCGGATCAGGTCCGACAGACATATGATAAATAGGCCCCATAGAGTGTGAATGACAGTAACATACATATTTGTTTTTGAAGGTTCATGTATTAATACTTCTAAAGCTTTTAATTTATACTATAAAGTTGTACTTGACTTAGTTAACGGCACAGTATACACCAATTTTCATGTACCTGCACTACTATAAAAAGAATAAGCACAGATACTTACATAAAAATCCAGTAAAACAACTTTTTTTTTTTTTTTTTAAATGTTTTTATTCAAAATTTTACGAATACATAACATAACAGTTGGGGACTCGCAGGACCCCTTTTTTCATTAATGGAAATAACCGGGAATTTGGGTCATATGACCCAGCACATGAAATTTTGCTCATTTGGAAAAATAAGAAAAGAAAATAAATAAATAAATAAATTAGTACAGCAGAGCACTTTAGCTAATGAGTTTTGAGTGTAGCAAATCAACACGGGGAGGGGAGGGGGGGCATTCATATGTGTGAGGTAGGGAAGGGGGGGGAGCGTGTTGCGGTGGGTGTCTCTAGGTACCTACATACGGTACCTATCAGGTAAAATAGTCAAGTCACTAGTTGTCGGATTAGGCGTCAGTACCCAGAGCTCGAGATTTATTGAGATCAAAATATATGGGCTTTTCCATTGTGTACAGATATGCCATTGTATGGATGATGTCCTCCCAACTAGGAGGAGCCTCTCTCTTCCAGGCCCTGGCTATATTGGTCTTGATTGAGGCCAGAAGATAGACTCCAAACCAACCTTGGTGACTGGGTAGGGCGTGTAGTCCTAAGTGAAGAAGGGCCAGCGCCGAACCAGCAGACACCCCAATGCCATATTCTGAGAGGGTTTGCATTCCTCTTTCCCATAGGGGTCTAATGATGGGACATTCCCACCAGATATGCAGTAGGCTGCCACGATGACCACAGCCTCTCTAACACTGAGGGGAGGTTCCTGGGAACATTTTAGACAATCTTGAAGGGACAAAGTACCAGTGAGAGAGGACCTTATAGTACGTCTCAAACATTGTTACACAATGTAGAGTCTTCTTGGTTAACTGGATGGCTCTTTGCCAAGTTTCAATAGTGGTTTCAATACCAAGAAGGGTACTCCATCTTAAGAGATGTGGGGCCAGTGTCGGCGGAGAAGTGCCATCCAGCAGGGCATAGTGCCTTGAAAGTGGCCGGATAAGTCTGCGTCCACCCTGCCAGGTAGACTCCCAAGGAGTAAGGGGGCGAGAGGCAGATGAAAGAAACTTCCAACTTCTTAGGAAACTCTGGATCCTACATATTTCAAACCTGAGAAACAGAGGGACATCTGCCTGCTGGTTAAGTTGTGTCAGGGTTACAAACTCGTCCGGGTTTGTGGTGGACCAAAAGTCTGAGACTTTAGAGACCCCTAACCGAGCTCACATGTTCTGGTGGGTGTCCGGTAAGTTCTGGAGTAGACCGGCTACCGAAGTTATTGGGGAAGGATGGGGAGCAATAAGTTGACGATGTCTAAGCCTGTCCCAGACTGATAAGCACTCCAGGATGACCAGATTACTTATGTTCAATGATCTGCGGCTATGTTGTGGAATCCAGAGAACATCTCGGAGGAGAACACTGGGCGGCAGTGATACTTGCTCAAGTTCTCTCCACCTGTCTCGAGACTGAAGTACTCCCCATTGGGAGATATGCGTTAGCATGGCACCTTCGTGATATTTCACTACCGACGGTGATGCTAGTCCTCCTAACGGAATAGGGAACTGCAGTGTCCTATGGGTGATTCGGGAAATTTTGCCTTGCCAGATAAACTTTGTGAACTCACTCTGGAATTGAAGGAGAAGGTGTCTTGGCACTCTAATTGGCAAGCAGCGAAATAAATATGTCAGTTTGGGGAGGAAAGACATTTTAAGAGAAGTTATTCTTCCTATCCATGAAATGGACTTGTGGTCCCACTTGTTCTTTAACTGCCTTAGTTCCACTAGCAGGGGGAGGTAATTGTCTTTAATCATTTGTTGGGCACTAGGAGACAGCTTAACCCCTAAATGGGTAATCTGCTCGGTTAACCACTTGAAGTGATATTTAGCCGTTAGCTCGCGGATGTAGGTTTGCGGGTATCCCCACCAATAAATTTCAGTTTTGTTTGTATTGAGTTTGTAGTAGGAGAGATTTCCAAAAATCTTTAAAGTCTCCAGCAATCTAGGTATTGCTTTGGCAGGGTCCGTGGTGATAACTGTTACGTCGTCCGCGAACAGTGCTATTTTGTGTAGCGAGCCCGAGAGTCTAACCCCTGGTAGATATGTGTCCGACCGGATTTTCATGGCCAAAGGTTCGATCGCCAAAGCAAACAACAGGGGCGAAAGAGGACACCCCTGCCTGGTGCCATTTGATATTTTGAACGGTGAGGTTCGGAAACCCAACCCTCTGACAAATGCCGTTGGGGTCGAGTACAGGGCTTTAATAGCCACACAAATTTCGGGCGGAAACTTAAAGGCTTGGAGCGTTTCCCATAGGTAGTCCCACCGGACTCGATTGAAAGCCTTCTCAGCATCTAAAGAGATGACCGAGAAGGGCTTTTTCATCCTGGTTGACTCGCTCATGATGTTAATGAGGCGTCTGGTATTGTCAGGGCCCTCTCTGTTATAGATAAACCCCACCTGATCAGGATTGATTAGATCCGGCAGCATCTTACCGATGCGGGTGGCCAGGATCTTGGAGTAGATCTTAACATCCATGTTGATCAGGGAGATCGGTCTGTAGTTCAAACAGATAGAGGGGTCTTTGTCCATTTTGGGTATGGTGATAATGGCTGCCTGAAGAACCTCCTCTTTAAAGGACCCGGTGTTTTGCTCGCCGAGGCAAAAAACCTAAGTAGATACGGAGCCAGTTCATGAATATACTGTTTATAGAACTGAGCAGGGAACCCATCAGGCCCAGGAGCCTTAAAGGGCTTCGTGCGCCCGATGGTGTGCTTGATTTCAAGCAGGGAGATTGGCAAAGTGAGCACGGTTTGCTGCTCTGCCGTGAGTGCAGGTAGGTTCAGGGTGGATAGGAACTGTTTGATTTCGCCTACTGAGGACGGTTCTAAGCCTTCCCCTCTGCTAATGTTGTATAGTTTAGAATAGAAATCTGCAAAGCTTTCGCCTATCAGAGATGGTTTCTTATACAGCCTGTTTCCATGTAGGATTTGTGAGATGCGGGTGGCACTGTGTTTGTTTTGCAATTTATTAGCTAGAAGCATGTCAGCCTTGTTCCCCTTATGGTAAAACAATTGTTTTAGCTTGGAGAGGGCACTCTGAGTCCGCTTCAGCTCCAGCTGGTTGATATGATCTCTAACCACTCTGATTTGTTCCGTCAATGCTGCTGAGATAGCAGTTCTATTACTCGTTTCCAAGTGTCTGAGTTTGGTGTGCGCCTGTGCAAGTGTTAGGCCAGCCAATTTTCTCAATTGGCCCTGTTTGCGGATTATAAGTCCGCAAGCCATTGCTTTGATGGCACCCCATAAGGTATCATCTGGAGTCTGTCCGTTGTCGTTTTGTCTAATTAATTCAGATAAGTCATGTCTCAGTTCTTCCCTGAAAGCTATGTCTGTTAGAGTAGGTTTGTCCATGGGGTGTAAGTCTGTTAAGATTAAGTCATGGTCTGACCAGGAGCTTACAGCAATCTCCGAACGTATGACCGAGTCTAAGGTCTCTGCATGACAGTACATGTGGTCTAACCGAGAGTAGGTCTTATGGGGATATGAGTAATGAGTATAGTCTCTGTCTCTAGTATGCAAGGATCTCCATATGTCAAAGTAGCCGTAGTGAGACATTACAACCCAGAACTTAGCAGAGAGACTGTTTGCTTGGGGGTTGGTGTTGTCCGGGGTCTTAGTTTTACGGTCCAATGAGGGGTCCCAGGTCATGTTAAAGTCACCCACTAAGATAACTCGTCCCTGTCTATATTGGTCTACTAATTGAAGAATCTTGTGGAGGCATGTAGGTTGGCGAGAGTTGGGGCGATAGATGGATACCAGTGTGTTTAGTACGTGATTTAACTTACAAATTAGTATGGTGAATCTGGCCTGAGGGTCTCTGAAAGTCTGGATGAGTTCGTATGCTACTCTGCGATGTAGGAGTATGGCTGTGCCCCTGGCTTTCTTAATAAAAGGAGAGTGATCAGGTATCCAGTAAGAACGGGAGTGGAATCGCTGCTGGGAGTCTAACTTCCAATGTGTCTCTTGTATGAAGACAACATCGGGGTTATGAAATTGGAGTTCTCTGGCCAAAAGACTTCGTTTGTGGGGGGAGTTGAGACCTCTCGCGTTATGGGTGAGTAGTCTAAGTCGGTTTGCCATTAGTTTAACGTGAAAGGGAAGGGGGGAAGGAAGAATAGGTGTGTGGTGACGTAAGAAATTCAGAGTATACTCTGTGTCAGTGAGTACTGTACTAAAGTTTGAGGTGGAAATAGTCCACCTAGGTGGAACCCTGGCGTGGGCTGCCTATTTGGGGGGGGGAGCTATATGAGGATGGGCCGGGGTGTCCGGCCTCACTCTATCTGTAAATTAAATGAATCTCATCAATAACATTAATGTGAGGGCAACTTGACAACGAGATCATGCTGAGGGAAGGTGCAATTTGTATGCAACTATGGAATGTCGTGGTCCCTTTAGAAGTGCCCTGATATAATAATATGTAAACATAAACAATAACAATAATACATTAGCAAACAGATCTAGTAACATAACCAACTTTAGCAACAACATTATCAGTATCCCCCCAATGGGACATACTTGCTCAACCTGTGTTAGGGTGACCCCTTGTTACCATTTAGTGAAACTTAACCTGTAAAGAGAAGGTTATCAACAAGAAAATGAGATGTCCTCAGACATCGACCACAACTTATTTTCGATTAGAATATAACAAAAGATAAAGGCTTATTTGTATTTGAGTCAAGTTAGACCTGACTCCTGTCAGGGGTCCCCCTTTTGGCTATGTTGGGGAGAAGAAGCATAAAGTAGAAAGTCAGGTGTGGAGCATCATTCCAGCTTGGCCATGACCAATGGTCAGGGTAGAGTCACCAGAGAACCCTGAGAATCCTGAATTGCTTGGGTTTTCTGTCTTTTAGGTTGCTGGACCCCAGGCGGCCAATCAGGTGCCGTGGCCCTCAATCTTGCTTTGAGTGGAGCGGGTTCTGTTGTGCTGCCTTTTATGAGGCCCCATTGTGCAAGCAGAGTAGTGCCTTGGGCCAGTGATGAGACAGTGTGGGTTTGGTTGTCCTTAGTGATTATCAGCTTGGCAGGGTAACCCCAACGATATTTAAGGCCTGCCTTTCTAAGCTCGGAGGTGACTGGTTGATAGAGCCTGCGGCTTTGCAAAGTATGAGCCGATAAATCTGGTAAAAGCTGGAGATTCTGGAAATTCTCTGCCAATTGTGGTTTGCGGAAAGCGGCCTGCATGAGCTTATCTTTGAAAAGGAAGCTGTGGAAGCAGACAATGACGTCTCTAGGTTTGTCTTGTGAGACTGATCTTGGGCGCAAGGCTCTATGGGCCCTCTCCATTGTGGTGGTCATACCTTCGGTAGAATCAAGCAGATTATTGAAGAGTTCAGACAAGTAGGGTTGTAGATCTGCAGGCGAGACATCTTCCGGGATGCCCCGGAATCTGATATTGTTCCGTCTGGCCCGGTCTTCAATATTTGCCAGTTTGAATTCTAATTGGCTCAACTGGTCAGCTAATGACTCAGAGTATGCAAGTAGATTAGACAAAACGAAATGGATGGCGCTGGTCTTGCAGAATGATAAGTTTCTGATAATAGATAGAAATGGATCCTTAAGTAACGTGAGTCCTGCTTCTATGGTATATCCCTCTGTGATATGTCCCTCTCCAAAGGCAACAACAAGGAGGTTTTCAACAAGGGGCTGGAAAAGGATTGGAACCTCATCAGCAGTAAAGTGAAACTTTAAATTGAAGAAACAAGTAGTAACTTACTTATCCAAAATAGCAAGTCCGGCTCGTCACAGCGAAATAATTGCAAATATGTAAGATAAAAAATGGTTTATTGTAGCTCTACGCGTTTCAACGCTTAAGCGTCTTTTTCAAGAGCAATAAAAGACGATAAAAACAAGTAACAGTTTGTATGATGCTGTGACAATGTAGCCGGCTTTTATACAAATGTATCGATGTTCCAATTTCCTGTCTGTGGCAGGAAATTGGACTCACATAATAGAAACAGAAATAAAAGTACAAATTCCTACTAGATGTTTAGGCCCAACCTTATTTTTTAAAATTATTAAATCTTTTTATGTCGCTCATTTAACTTTGAAATATTAACTTTATATTTGGTTCGGCATAAACATGAACAATAAAAGTGACCAATCAGTGAATTACTTTGCATTTTTATCCAATGAGAAGACAGAGTTAGATTAAGTCCCCATTCGAGTATTCCTTGAGTTTCAGTTCCCTTTAAGGTCCGCTTTAAATTCACGTGATACTTTTAGCCAATCCCATGATGTTAGAAGATTTTCCGTTGATCTATGACGTCGTGTGGGCTCGCTAGTCACGTGTTATTTCTGACCAATCTGTGAGGACGTTTTTCCTTTGTGGCTTTAACCAAATGTTCCGTTATAGGGATTTACGATCTTACATTCTATGAATAGAAAATAGAATAGCGGCAGTATCCATTCTAACACCAATACAATTGAATGTTATCTAGTTGGTTTATGCAATTTTATATATAATTTGATAACATGAGAAATATGTGCAAAGATGTTTTGCACTGTGCGGACTTTAACATGTAAATGCATGTAAATGAAGATTTAATTCTAGTCACTAAATGGTACTTTCCAAAGTTTTCTTTCTATTAAAAAGACTTTTGGCAGCCTTAAATTACATATAACTCAGTAACATAGACATTTATGCAATGGTATATACAATATAAATACTTTGCAAACACATTAAAGACCGCATTATCAATTTGAATCATATGAAAAAGGAATTTAAAAAGTTTCTCTTTATATTATAAAACCCTTTGAGAAAATTTAGAGAGGGCAGCATTTGTCCGTTCAACTCATATATGGATAAGAATAGTGACCTTATATTTAACGGTTTACCATAACCTTATAGCTTAGCTACGTTAAAGGATAAATAAAACAGTGAAGTTATGTGTGCTGGTTAAAGGTATTTCATATTTTGTGTTATCTAATTTAAATATGAATAATTTGTAAAATAGTTGCAATTTTTTGGTTTACCTTAATTTTTGTGTTATCTAATTTAAATATAATGTGAAAAAATGTGCAAAATATAATTTATACAATACTATTGCAATACTAATTGCGAAAATAATTGTCTTCCTAACTTGTGAATTGAAAATAGGTGAAATAAAATAAAATAAAGAAAAGAAAATAAAAAAAAATAAATGTGTGAACTCAATAAAGTAATATTATATGTAACTAAATAAATAACTAATAACTTAACAGTAGTAAATAATTACTTCATATATTAGAACCCTGTGTTTAAAGAATTCTCTATCCCTAATGGAATTAGTTTAATAAAAGCTGCTATTCGAATATCTTTGTTGAGCCCCCAATGATTGTAAGTTCTTAGTGTGTGAATCCACCATAGTTCCTCCTGTTTAACTCATCTTCCAAATTCCCTCCTCTCCAGTGAGTGGTTACCTTTTCTATCCCTATCCATGAAAAATTCTTAAATCAAATTTGGTGCAAGTGTTGCAATGTAAAGGGACACCATGATCTTCATGTCTCTTCTCTATTTTGTTAAGGTGTTCTAAGATACGGGTCTTGAGAAATCTGGTTGTTTGTCCTAAATATTGGATCTGACAGTTGCATTGTAATAAATAGATCACGTTCTGAGTCTTGCATGTAATAAAATGTTTAATTATATAGGTCTTTCCCGTTACAGGAAGTAAAAGATTTGTGAGTTCTTTTTGTGTAATTGCATCCTTTACATTTTCCACATGTATAGAAACCTTGTAAGTTAGATATACTTAAAGGTGGTTTGGGGGCCATGCCTTTAATTAAAGAAGGGGCCAACTTTTGTTTAAAATTACTACCTCTTCTATATGTGATCTGGGGTTTGTTGGGTATAATATTACTTAAAATTCGTCATTCTGTAAAATGTGCCAGTGTTTTTTGATTATTTTATTGATTTGATGTGCCCTGAATTAAATGTTGTGACAAATCTGGGGAAAGAAGATTGTTGATTTATTGTAGTTTTATTTTTTGCCAAAATTAAATTGCGATCCTGATTTTTAATTAGTTGTCTATCTACCTCAAGACTACTTGAAGAGTAGCCTTTTTGCAAAAATCTCTTTTTAAGTAATAATGATTGTTCCTCGTAATCTTCTATTTTATCACAATTTCTCCTGATGCGTTGGAATTGTCCTCTGGGAATAGCCTTTAACCATGATGGGTGGTGTTGACTGTCATGCTGAATGTATGTGTTTGCATCGCATTCCTTAAAGTGTGTTTTCGTGTGTATATGTCCATCAACCGTTGTGATGGACAAATCTAAAAAATGCTTTGGTGTTATTTATTTCTGGGGTCAAAATGATGTTCATGTTGTTTTTGTTTAAATCATTAACAAATTGTTGGCAATTTTCTATATTTCCCCTCCAAATGCAGAGGACATCGTCGATGTACCTCCGCCATGTCACCAGGTTCGCCCCAGCCACGTCATTGGACCATACATAAAGGTGTTCAAAATGGTCCATGTAAATGTTGGCGTAGCTGGGGGCGAACCTGGTGCCCATGGCGGTACCACAAATTTGTAAATATTGTGAATCATTGAACCAGAAAAAATTGTGGGTTAACATGAAATCTATAGCTACCAAAATAAAATCTAACATTTTTTCAGATAAATTAGGATCTTGGGTTAGTTTCCATTTGATGGCTGTTAGACCTTTTTGATGGTCTATTATGGAATATAATGATGTAACATCCATGGTAGCCCATAAAAAATCAGGTTTCCATTCTAATTGTTTAATAATGTTGAGTACACTGGTGGTGTCTTTTAAATATGATTTTGAATTTTGTGCATAAGGCTGTAAAAAATAATCTATAAATGCAGATAAATTAGAAGTTAATGAATCTATGCCACTGATGATTGGGCGACCTGGGGGTTGTAGAGGATTTTTGTGTAACTTTGGCAAAAATAAAAAATTGGAGTTTTTGAGTTGGTTTTAAACAGAAAATCATATTCTTTTTCATTGATAACTTCTCTGTCTAAAGCTGTTGTCAATAATTCTTGTAATTCCTGACTGAATTCTTTTTTGGGAGAGTGGTTTAGAATATGATAAGTGTTAGTGTCTGATAGAATTCTGTTGGCTTCTTGTAAGTAAAAGGCTCTATCCATAATGACTACCCCTCCCCCCTTATCAGCTTCCTTTATAACGATGTCCTCTCTCTTGTTAAGTGCTTTTAAAATTTCAGATTCTGTTTTAGATAGATTATAGTGTTTTGGTTGGTGTCTCAAATTTTCTATGTCTTTCATAATTAGTTTCCCAAAGACATCTATACAAGGCCCTTTGAAATGACTGGGATAGAATTTTGATGGATTTTTAAATTTAGTCCTCGGGTCACTCTCAGGAGGTGTATAGCTTAAAGTTTCTTTTTTAATAAAGAAACGTTTGATAGTTAAATTCCTGATGAATTTCTGGGCGTCTATGAATAATTGAAAAGTATTTACTCCTTGGGTTGGGACAAATTTAAGTCCTTTGGCTAATACCCGTGTTTCTTGTTCACTGATTGGCTGTGATGACAAATTATATATCTTACTTAAAAATGTCTTGTTCTCATGTGTCTTGCCTCCACCTCCCCTTCTCCCTCTAACTGATTTGGTGTCCTTTCTCGTTTTCTTGGGTTGGACCTGTTGTCCTGATTCCTGAAATGTGGGGTGTATCTTTCTGTTGATGCGATGGGGCTGTCTTGATTCCTGAACTGTGGGGTATGTCTGTCTACTGGTGTGTTGGGGCTGTCCTTCTGTAGAGGGGCAAATCTGTTGTTTTGAGGCCAATGTTGATTGGTGTGGGGTGTTGATTTGTGTTTGTCCCAATTTTGATTGGATGGAAAAGGGTAAGAATCTTTATGATGTGCTCTATTGTCATAATTGTATGTATTTCTATTTTCCTGTTTAGCATCGTAATTCCTGTATGAATTACTATTAGTATGTCTATTATAGGTTTCCCTATCTCCATTATGTTGATCATAATTTTGGTCATAATGATTTGACTGTCTGTTTGATCCCTGTTGGGTCCTATAATTAACTCTGTTTTTTTCCCATGGTTTATTACCAATGTGCTGTTTATCTCCACTAAAGGAGTGTTTATTGTGGGGACCTTTAGAAAATTATTTTGTATATTAGAATTTTCTTCTTGCATTTGGACATATTGTATGCCCTTATCAAAATCATCTTTGTCCCTGAGATATTTTTTGTATTTGGAGTTCCCAATTTGGTCATCTAATTGTTTAGCATTACTTTTTATTTCTTCAAATTTATCTAAACAACGTTTATCTGATAAAAAAGTGTCCAATTCATTTTCAAGAGCTATTATTTCTTTCTCTATATTTTTTAAGCTAATGTCTTGTGATTCGTATAGTAAACTGACCAACTCTGTTGAGCATTTGTGTAATGCAGCATTCCATTTATCTAGGAAAATTTTGTCATTCATACCAAAAGCTGGAATTTTGTAAACTCTTAATCCTCTAGGAACTAGATTTTCATTTAAATAGCGGCTAAGGAAGGTGGTTTCCCACCATTTTTTTGTTTCTTTAACATATAATTCTCTAGTTTAGATATAATGGCTTCCCAGTTGGAACTAGGGTGTGAATTTTCTTTAAAAGCATTATTGTATTTATTTTGTCTTGCCGCTCTCCAGTCATTGAGAGTGTTTTTAGCCATGTAGGAGAAAAATAAATGAACAACTGTGCAAAGATGTGTGTGCAAACAAATAGATGTTAACAGAATATGCTCAACACAATGTACTAAAAACAATACTCTCCTTGTTAAATAAAGTGACCGCTGCCCTTCCTCAGTCTCTCCCCAAGGACTGTATAAGCAATAGACAAAACGAAATGGATGGCGCTGGTCTTGCAGAATGATAAGTTTCTGATAATAGATAGAAATGGATCCTTAAGTAACGTGAGTCCTGCTTCTATGGTATATCCCTCTGTGATATGTCCCTCTCCAAAGGCAACAACAAGGAGGTTTTCAACAAGGGGCTGGAAAAGGATTGGAACCTGATTTTTTATGGGCTACCATGGATGTTACATCATTATATTCAATAATAGACCATCAAAAAGGTCTAACAGCCATCAAATGGAAACTAACCCAAGATCCTAATTTATCTGAAAAAATGTTAGATTTTATTTTGGTAGCTATAGATTTCATGTTAACCCACAATTTTTTCTGGTTCAATGATTCACAATATTTACAAATTTGTGGTACCGCCATGGGCACCAGGTTCGCCCCCAGCTACGCCAACATTTACATGGACCATTTTGAACACCTTTATGTATGGTCCAATGACGTGGCTGGGGCGAACCTGGTGACATGGCGGAGGTACATCGACGATGTCCTCTGCATTTGGAGGGGAAATATAGAAAATTGCCAACAATTTGTTAATGATTTAAACAAAAACAACATGAACATCATTTTGACCCCAGAAATAAATAACACCAAAGCTATTTTTTAGATTTGTCCATCACAACGGTTGATGGACATATACACACGAAAACACACTTTAAGGAATGCGATGCAAACACATACATTCAGCATGACAGTCAACACCACCCATCATGGTTAAAAGCTATTCCCAGAGGACAATTCCAACGCATCAGGAGAAATTGTGATAAAATAGAAGATTACGAGGAACAATCATTATTACTTAAAAAGAGATTTTTGCAAAAAGGCTACTCTTCAAGTAGTCTTGAGGTAGATAGACAACTAATTAAAAATCAGGATTGCAATTTAATTTTGGCAAAAAATAAAACTACAATAAATCAACAATCTTCTTTCCCCATATTTGTCACAACATTTAATTCAGGGCATCATCAAATCAATAAAATAATCAAAAAACACTGGCACATTTTACAGAATGACGAATTTTTAAGTAATATTATACCCACCAAACCCCAGATCACATATAGAAGAGGTAGTAATTTTAAACAAAAGTTGGCCCCTTCTTTAATTAAAGGCATGGCCCCCAAACCACCTTTAAGTATATCTAACTTACAAGGTTTCTATACATGTGGAAAATGTAAAGGATGCAATTACACAAAAAGAACTCACAAATCTTTTACTTCCTCTGTAACGGGAAAGACCTATATAATTAAACATTTTATTACATGCAAGACTCAGAACGTGATCTATTTATTACAATGCAACTGTCAGATCCAATATTTAGGACAAACAACCAGATTTCTCAAGACCCGTATCTTAGAACACCTTAACAAAATAGAGAAGAGACATGAAGATCATGGTGTCCCTTTACATTGCAACACTTGCACCAAATTTGATTTTAAGAATTTTGCATGGATAGGGATAGAAAAGGTAACCACTCACTGGAGAGGAGGGAATTTGGAAGATGAGTTAAACAGGAGGGAACTATGGTGGATTCACACACTAAGAACTTACAATCATTGGGGGCTCAACAAAGATATTCGAATAGCAGCTTTTATTTAAACTAATTCCATTAGGGATAGAGAATTCTTTAAACACAGGGTTCTAATATATGAAGTTGTAACAATCAATCCTGCTTAGTATGATTACAAGTATAGGTATGTAGCACAATATCAATTGAGAGTAATATTACTTGGTAAACCCATATGGATATATGTGCAGTTAATATAAGAATAATGTTTCCCTACAAAAAATACACACTAAAGTATTATCTGTATTATAGGAATCAAAATCTAATGCAATCTTGGAAATAAGCAGGCTTGTAATAATACAAAAGGATATAGGAATAGGTGAAACTTTCTTATGAATAAGTAAGGAGTAATTATAATATATTGCGTAACATGAGATATTAAACACACAGCAAGTAAGTCTTATCCAATGTAGTATTGATAAATTGTTATAATGGAGAACTTCTGCAGATATAGTTATAGTTGCATACGTGGTAATGTACCTTGAAAACTGTGAGTGCGGTAAGTAAGGACAAACACTTCCGGGTTCTGTAGGCTGCGGTTGCAGCAGCAGTAGAGACACGCTGAAACCAGCTAACAGTCAGCGTGTGACGTCACGATTCTCCGGTGCAGCAGAAATCAACATAAGGATAATATAACAGAACAAATAAGATTAACAGATTAGAGCTTCAATAACCGGTTATTCTTTATGGCTGCCACAGACTTGGTTTGTAAAATAATATGAGCTGATAAGATGAAACAGGTAACGTAACTCCCCAAAATAAAGACAGTCTTGAATAAATGAAAGTACTTGCCAAAGTAAGAATTCCAAAAGATGTTGCAACAGGCTGGAATTAAATATGAGATCCGTAGTAGGAAGATCTTGAATGAGGTAACTTGAGTTGCTGATAAGTTAAGATTCAATTTTAACCTTCCAGAGATATGAGAGGCTCAGTGTTACTCTGAGGAAAATAACAAAATACTAAGCAAGGTGTGTTCAGTGAACAGGTGTTTTATGGGAGTAAGTAGGATATGATTGGTTGAATTCTAATTAAAGAAACAGTACACCCAAAAGCCTGACATGACTCCCCCCTCAAACAAGCTGATCCTCAGCTTGAAGTCTGGGGCGATCTGGATATCTCCTGTGGAATTGGGAAACAAGTCGAGGAGCATTAAGATTAGATGCGGGTTCCCAGGAGTCATCTTCCTCCGAATATCCCTTCCACCTAATTAAATATTCCAGAATACCCTTGGAAAACCTTGAATCAAGTACTTCTTTAACCTCATAGATTTCTGAGTCTTGGATGGAAGTGGTCGGTAGTAGTTGGGGAGTGTTATTTCTAGTAGGAACGTATGGTTTGAGGAGGGAAACATGGAAAGTCGGATGTATTCTCATAGATGATGGTAAATCCAGAGTGACTGCATTCTGATTTATTACCCTAGTGATAGGGAAAGGTCCACAGAATTTTTGTGTCATTTTCCTACTAGGAAGATGTAGCTTTAGGTTTTTCGTTGACAACCATACCTGGTCTCCAATTTGATATGAAGGTGGTTGTCTGTGTCTCAAATCATAATAGTGCTTTTGGGAAGTCTGAGCTTTTGAAATGTTTTCCTTGATAACGCGAAAATTGTCTAGAAGTGCATTATTCCATTCATCTACGAGAGGAGAATTGGAAGGAGTAGTACTAACTGAAGTGATGGTTGGATGGTACCCATAATTTGCGAAGAATGGAGATAATTTTGTGGATGAATTGGTAAGATTATTGTAGGAAAATTCAGCGAAGGGTAAGTATGTTATCCAATTGTCTTGCTGGTAGGAACAAAAACATCGTAGGTACTCATCTAACCACTGATTAATTCTCTCAACCTGTCCGTTTGCTTGTGGATGGAATGCAGTGGTGTATTGATGGGTTATGTTAAGAGATTGACAGAGACTTTTCCAGAATTTAGATGTGAACTGGGATCCCCTGTCAGATATTAAAACTGTTGGTACCCCATGAAGCCGAATCACATGTTGTATAAATAAGTTAGCTGTTTCTGCTGAAGTGGGAAGCTTATGAAATGGAATAAAATGTGACATTTTGGTGAAACTATCAACAACTACCATGATGGTGGTATAATTCTTTGATGGAGGTAGATCCACAATGAAGTCAACTCCTACTTGTTTCCAAGGTCTGTCAGATGTTGGAATTGATATTAAAAGTCCATAAGGTAATTTCCGCTCAGTTTTGCATACTTGACAAGTAACACAACTCTTTATATAATCTGAAACAGTTTCCTTCAAATGAGGCCACCAATAAGTCCTTGTTATGAGTTCGATGGTGCGTGATTCCCCCTGGATGTCCAGCTAAGGTGAATCATGGTGATGTTGTAAATTTGTTGTCTCAATCTTTAGGATATAAAATCATATTCTTGTAGTAGTATAATCGTCTTTCAATTCCAAAGGAACCTTAGTGTCAGTAGGTGAATTTTTTGAAGAGTTCTTTATATCAGTTAGAAAGTCTGAAGTTAATCCAATGAAGCGTTCAGGAGGAATTATAGCAGTAGGTTTTCGTTAGGAATAGGTTCGGATAGTTGTCGAGAGAAGTGCATCCGCTTTTCCATTTTTGTTTCGCTGGGCGGTATTGGATTTGAAGTCGAATCTTGCAAAGTAAAGACTCCACCGTACCTGTCTAGATGATTGAGTCTTGTTATTTTGCAGGTATTGGAGGTTTTTGTGGTCCGTATAAATTATGAAGGGCATTTTTGCACCTTCTAGTAGGTGTCTCCAAAATTCTAAGGATTTACGGATGGCGAGTAATTCTTTGTCTCCTATTGCGTATTTCCTCTCTGCTGATGTCATACTTTTTGAAAAGTAGGAGATTGGATGTAGAGGATCTTTGGGTGTTTTCTGTTGTGAAAAGTACTGCCCCAATCGCAAAGTCTGAGGAATCAACTTCCAATACGTATTGTAAATCAACATTAGGAAATTTGAGTATGGGTTGCTTCTGTGAAAGTTTGTTTCAAGAAGTCAAATACTTTGGAATGACTTTGATTCCACAAGGAATTGTTGGGTTGAACCAGTAAGTTGTGTGAGTGGGTCTCACTATTGATGAAAAGTTCTTTATAAATTTTCTGTAATAATTGGCAAACCCCAAAACCTTTGGAGAGACTTCTTATCTTTAGGAGTTGGCCAATTTTTTTACTGAATCAACCTTCTCGGTTTGCATTTGGATACCAGCAGGAGATATAGTGTAGCCTAAGAATGAGATAGTGGTGTTGTGGAATGAACACTTTTCTAATTTGGCATATAGTTTATGTGTTTGTAACCGAGCTAAAACCCAACGCGACATGTTTTATATGTCTGGCAAATTGTTGAGTAAATTAAGATGTCGTCTAAGTATACTACTAGACATATGTCTAATAATCCCGGAAGATATCATTAATAAAGTGTTGGAACGTTGCGGGGGCATTACAGAGACCGAATGGCATCCTAGGTACTCATAGAGTCCATACCGAGTTCTGAAAGCTGTGAGCCTTTCGTCTCCTTCTCTTATCGTATGAGATTGTATGCCCCTCCGCAAGTCCAAACTTAGTAAAGATGGTAGCATTACTTCATCTTTCAATTAATTCCGGTATGAGAGGTAACGATATCGGTTTTTTACTGTCTGTTTATTAAGCTCTCGGTAATCTATTATCGGCCTGAGTGAAGTGTCTTTGTTGGTTACAAGAACATTCCAGCTGCTGTGGGTGAAGAAGAGAGGGTCTGATGAAACCCTTTCGAAGATATCTTGTAGGTATTGTTTTAGATGTAACAACTCAGGGTGACTCAATGGATACAAATGACCAACCGGTAATGTTGCACCTGGAATTAATTCAATTGGGCAATCATAAACCCGATGGGTTGGAAGAGTTTCTGCCTCAACTTTACTAAAGACCTCTATGAAGTCCTGGTATGGTTCCGGTAATTTGAATCTGTTCTAATTCTGTGTGTAGTATTTTATGATGTGGGAAGCATGTATTTTCCACAGAAATTTTGATTGGAAGGCAACAGTTAAAGTTGACCAATCTATATAGGGATTGTGTGTCTGAAGCCAGTATAACCCTAATACTATAGGAAAATGAGGTGATGGAATTACATCGAATGTTATATATTCCGGTGTGGCCATCTTCAGTAATAACTAATATAGGTACTGTGTTGTGAGTTATAGGACTATTTGCAATTACAGAGCCATCAAATAACTTTGATTGAAACTGGTGTTTTTCTTTAATACAAGTGGTATTTTATTTATCAATACAGTAGATTTGTCTATGAAGTTTCCAAAGCGTCCAGAGTCAACGATGGCAGAAGTAGACAATCTATTAAGGTCCCACTGCAAAAGGAGAGATAGTTTGCAATAAGAAATTTGTTTATCTAGACTTTGAGTGTTGTTAATATGAACAAACTTACTCTTTTTATTTTTTGTAGTGTTGGACAAATTCATAACTGTATGACTGGGATTTGCACAATACATACAGAGGTGATTAGTTCTTCTTCTTATCCATTCTTCAGGGTTAATGGTCCACGTATAACTCCTATTTTCCATAGGGGTGACATGCTCCATTGGAGGTGATTTTATGTGTGCCGAGGTGGACCTAGTGGCTTTAAATGTTGGATCTGAATACCCCGTTCAGCTTTGCTTTCCCTGAGCCTTTCGGTCGATTTGGGTTGAGACTTTTATTAATGCATCCAGGGGTACTAGGAAGCTCTATACGTGCTAGCCTATCCTTGACAGGATCAGACAGTCCCAATCTAAATTGGTTTCTGAAGCGAAACAAACTCCATGCTGAGTCTGATGCGTACAGCTTAAATTCAGTGGTATATTCTTCCACTGTCTTTTTTCCTTGTTTTAAGCTCCTCATCTTTTGTTCAGCCGCATATAGTTGAATATCAGTATCTCTATATAGCTCATCCATAGCTTGGAAAAAAATTTTGTTAGTGAATCTAGTAGGGGGTCATTTGTTTTTCACACAGATGATCTGCCAAATTCTTGGGTTCAGATCTTAGAAAAGATATTGTGGATAAAACCCTTACCCTGTCAGTGGGGTAAGTTTTTTGGTTTTAAAATTGAAGAGCAGGTAGCAGGCATTTTTTAAACTGCCTATAGGTTTTCCTATTATACATTATATAATTCTGGCAAGCTTATCTGTGGTTCAGAACTGGGGGTGTGTTGTTCTTTTACCTCCTTTATAAGCTCTCTGAGAACCTGATTTTCTAGTTGTAAGTCCAGGATAGCCTGTCCCATTTTGTCTACCTTTTGACTCAGGTTATAGACTACTTGGGGAATTCAGCAGGTTCCAATTTTCTTTTAAGGCTTAGTATTATGTAACAATCAATCCTGCTTAGTATGATTACAAGTATAGGTATGTAGCACAATATCAATTGAGAGTAATATTACTTGGTAAACCCATATGGATATATGTGCAGTTAATATAAGAATAATGTTTCCCTACAAAAAATACACACTAAAGTATTATCTGTATTATAGGAATCAAAATCTAATGCAATCTTGGAAATAAAGCAGGCTTGTAATAATACAAAAGGATTATAGGAATAGGTGAAACTTTCTTATGTATAAGTAAGGAGTAATTATAATATATTGCGTAACATGGAGATATTAAACACACAGCAAGTAAGTCCTTATCCAATGTAGTATTGATAAATTGTTATAATGGAGAACTTCTGCAGATATAGTTATAGTTGCTTACGTGTTAATGTACCTTGAAAACTGTGAGTGCGGTAAGTAAGGACAAACACTTCCGGGTTCTGTAGGCTGCGGTTGCAGCAGCAGTAGAGACCACGCTGAAACCAGCTAACAGTCAGCGTGTGACGTCACGATTCTCCGGTGCAGCAGAAATCAACATAAGGATAATATAAAACAGAACAAATAAGATTAACAGATTAGAGCTTCAATAACCGGTTATTCTTTATGGCTGCCACAGACTTGGTTTGTAAAATATATGAGCTGATAAGATGAAACAGGTAACGTAACTTCCCAAAATAAAGACAGTCTTGAATAAATGAAAGTACTTGCCAAGTAAGAATTCCAAAAGATGTTGCAACAGGCTGGAATTAAATATGAGATCCGTAGTAGGAAAGATCTTGAATGAGGTAACTTGAGTTGCTGATAAGTTAAGATTCAATTTTAACCTTCCAGAGATATGAGAGGCTCAGTGTTACTCTGAGGAAAATAACAAAATACTAAGCAAGGTGTGTTCAGTGAACAGGTGTTTTATGGGAGTAAGTAGGATATGATTGGTTGAATTCTAATTAAAGAAACAGTACACCCAAAAGCCTGACAGAAGTAATTATTTACTACTGTTAAGTTAATTAGTTATTTATTTAGTTACATATAATATTACTTTATTGAGTTCACACATTTATTTTATTTTTATTTTCTTTTCTTTATTTTATTTTTATTTCACCTATTTTCAATTCACATAAGTTAGGAAGACAATTATTTTCGCAATTAGTATTGCAACTAGTATTGTACTAAATTATATTTTGCACATTTTTTCACATTATATTTAAATTAGATAACACAAAAATAAGGTAAACCAAAAAATTGCAACTATTTTACAAATGTATTCATATTTAAATTAGATAACACAAAATATGAAATACCTTTAACCAGCACACATAACTTCACTGTTTTATTATCCCTTAACGTAGCTAAGCTATAAGGTTATGGTAAACCGTTAAATATAAGGTCACTATTCTTATCCATATACGAGTTGAACGGACAAATGCTGCCCTCTCTAAATTTTCTCAAAGGGTTTTATAATATAAAGAGAAATTTTTTAAATTCCTTTTTCATATGATTCAAATTGATAATACGGTCCTTAATGTGTTTGCAAAGTATTTATATTGTATATACCATTGCATAAATGTCTATGTTACTGAGTTATATGTAATTTAAGGCTGCCACAAAAGTCTTTTTAATAGAAAGAAAACTTTGGAAAGTACCATTTAGTGACTAGAATTAAATCTTCATTTACATGCATTTACATGCATTAAAGTCCGCACAGTGCAAACATCTTTGCACATATTCTCATGTTATCAAATTATATATAAAATTGTCATAAACCAACTAGATAACATTCAAATGTATTGGTGTTTTAGAATGGATACTGCCGCTATTCTATTTTCTATTCATAGAATGTAAGATCGTAAATCCCTATAACGGAACATTTGGTTAAAGCCACAAAGGAAAAACGTCCTCACAGATTGGTCAGAAATAACACGTGACTAGCGAGCCCACACGACGTCATAGATCAACGGAAAATCTTCTAACATCATGGGATTGGCTAAAAGTATCACGTGAATTTAAAAGCGGACCTTAAAGGGAACTGAAACTCAAGGAATACTCGAATGGGGACTTAATCTAACTCTGTCTTCTCATTGGATAAAAATGCAAAGTAATTCACAGATTGGTCACTTTTATTGTTCATGTTTATGCCGAACCTAATATAAAGTTAATATTTCAAAGTTAAATGAGCGACATAAAAAGATTTAATAATTTTAAAAAATAAGGTTGGGCCTAAACATCTAGTAGGAATTTGTACTTTTATTTCTGTTTCTATTATGTGAGTCCAATTTCCTGCCACAGACAGGAAATTGGAACATCGATACATTTGTATAAAAGCCGGCTACATTGTCACAGCATCATACAAACTGTTACTTGTTTTTATCGTCTTTTATTGCTCTTGAAAAAGACGCTTAAGCGTTTGAAACGCGTAGAGCTACAATAAACCATTTTTTATCTTACATATTTCGCAATTATTTCGCTGTGACGAGCCGGACTTGCTATTTTGGATAAGTAAGTTACTACTTGTTTCTTCAATTTAAAGTTTCACTTTACTGCTGATGAGGTTCCAATCCTTTTCCAGCCCCTTGTTGAAAACCTCCTTGTTGTTGCCTTTGGAGAGGGACATATCACAGAGGGATATACCATAGAAGCAGGACTCACGTTACTTAAGGATCCATTTCTATCTATTATCAGAAACTTATCATTCTGCAAGACCAGCGCCATCCATTTCGTTTTGTCTATTGCTTATACAGTCCTTGGGGAGAGACTGAGGAAGGGCAGCGGTCACTTTATTTAACAAGGAGAGTATTGTTTTTAGTACATTGTGTTGAGCATATTCTCTGTCAACATCTATTTGTTTGCCACACACATCTTTGCACAGTTATGCAAGTAGATTAGACTGGTCTGTGGTGATGTCATCTTGCCGCCTCTCCAGTGAATCTACTCTGTCTCCAATTTCACCTATATCTTTCTTAAGTTCGGCATGGCTCCTTTGTATTTCCAAAGAGATGGAGCGCGTTTGTTGTGCAAACATTTTTTTGAGAGTCACCTCTGTGATATAGTGTTGTGACCTGGAAGGTGAAGTAGTTTCAGGTTGGGATCTCTCTGTAATTGACTCTGAGTCACTAAGGTCATCGTGTGACTCTTCAGCAGGCCTCCGCATTGGCTGTGCGAAGTGGTCCAAGACAGTTTTCTTGGATGGACCTGGGGCCCTAGACTGCCTTCTAGCAGTGTGAGGCATGTTTGCTTCAACTAAGCGGCCACTCGAACTTCAGGGGGACAATACTATAAACAAGTTGCTAAATTAATTAGACAATATATGGCTAAGTTGAATAGACAGATTCAATAAGGTTACATTAAGACACTTTAGTTACATTTAGAGACGAGAGTGAACATACATTCTAGGAGTGAGGCCCAGAAGTTCCACCCGGCTTCTACCCCTTCATCTCTTGTAGTCAAAACCAGACCAGAATTTTGCCTATACAAAAGGAGGCCGTGGGAATCAAAACGCAGGGGCAGGAGCCGGCCAAAACCCCCCTACACAGATTGAGCACAAAAAAATTCAAAAACCCCAGCACACCTAGCTGACCCGGGAACAGTGGATACAACCCAAGGGAAAGGGAAAAGGGATGGGGAAGTGACCAACCCAGACAAGCTGGGTCAGAAAGGGAGGGTCAGCAAGGGGCCCCTCCCCAACAATCACCGAATAACACTGCTACCCAACTAGGTAGCACCCAAAAATTTTATGTTCTGTCACCTTTTACTCTCCTCCTTTACTTCCCCCTACAATTCAGGGAGATAAGTCAAGTAAAATGGGGTAAAGCAGCTGATTCTAATTTAAAGAGATTGGGGCTTAGGCTGAGGTTGCGGCGTCCGCCCTCGCTAAGGTAGCCAGCATATGGCGGTGGCAGTTACAAACTAGGCGGGAATATAGCCAATGTTAATGAGCGGGGCCTAGAACCAGGAGGGGTGCAGGGGGGGCCAGATATTGTCAGACCCTTCTGCGGGCGTTAGCACTATGTAGTTCCTGAAGATACTACTCCCAATGAGCCTGGTGTTAAGCTACAGTTATAAAATTAAGCTAAATAAAACAGAGCACAGTACAGTGATATAGTACAGATAACCCGTTAATAACTGTGAAAGACCTGTGGATAAAAGGTTATTGTTAGACCAAAGTGTTAAATGACTCTACACCTTAGGCGGTAAAACTAAGGACAATAGCACTGACGCAGCAGCCCTTCACACTTATATTTTCATTAAAAGATCAAACTGAGTTCTCACAGCCGTGAGAAGGTAATATGTGAGTGGAGTGACAAGGTTCAAGCCCTCTTATCTGTCAGTCCATGAAGAGTACTGAAATAGTTGCTAACCAGAATTGGGGTTAGTTGTAAACCTCCTAGGCGATATAGTAAGAGAGTATACGCAAACACTGTTCCTTTATGTCAGGCTCAATAACCTGATAACCTCTGAGAGCTTAATGGGGTGAAAAGCCACGTGGGCTACAAAGCAAAAGTGAGCAAGGCCTAATGAGAGGGTTATAAAGTCCAGTAAAGGCAGGGGCTGCTGCAGGGAGGGCTTAAAGGATAGGGATTCTTCTCAGTGCCCAACAATAACTATGAAAGCAAGGAGGCCCGAAGAAATTTGTAAATAGGGTCCAGAGTCTGCCAGTGCTTTGGCTAATAAAATGTAATGGTCGGGTTCTCTGAGAGGTCTAGCTCCCTTAGATATGCTGGTCAGTGGCAGGGAAAAGTGCAGGCTTTAACTTAGGGCCCAGACTTTGTTAATGAGGGAGCTCTCTTAATATCCCCTGTTCCCCTTATCTGGCTAATCTCCCCTCTGATGATTCGGTTAGAGTATCGGGCAGCGTGTGTCGTAAGTCACTGGGTGTTTGGAGCTGCTAGGTTACCACTCACCAATGCTCCTCAAGCTCGGCTTCAATTCTTCTCAGCAAGGAGGTGTCTGGATCTGCTTCAGTGAGATCCAGTCACCCGTGGTCGCGGTCTGCAGGTCTAGATAGGCTCCCAACAAGATGGCGGGGTTTCGCGCCAAACAGCGCAGCCTGATGGAGGACGTGGATCCAGGCCCACGACGGTCCCAGGAGGTATTCACTGTAGAGGTGGGAGCAGGCGATCTTGATGAGCCGCAAATATGCTGGATGATGCAGTTTCTCCAGCTGCACTACCGCGGGCAGGTTAGATTAGCAGTCAGGGGTAGCACGGCAGTCCCACTTAGTGCCTCTCGCCGGCTTCTGAAGGGTGGTCCGGGAGGCTCAGCTTTGCACCTGGTCAAGCAGATTGCAGCTAGTGATGGCTCCGGAGCGGATCCCCGACCCTCCGGAGCAGCTGCAAGATGTTTTCCCTGGTGCTGGTGTCAAGTCCGGTCAGGTTGTCACTTGGGCCTGAAAATCTCAGCTGGATGGCCTGGCTATCAGCTGTCCTCAGTAAGGGCTACTTGGCAATATTCTGACCGAAGAATAGGGTAGATTGACTGTAAAACCGCTATTATAAGGTACAATGTCAGGAGCTCTTCTCAAACACGGCTGCTCTTGTTGGCGGTTAGCTCCGCCCCCCCAGTAAAACAACTTTTAAAAGCTTACTTAGAAGCTCCCAGTTTAGCACTGTTGATGAGGTTAGGCTGGGACACCCACTGAAAGGGGCTGGCAAAGCAGGTAGGGCAGACACTCCCCCCTTCCCCCTCTACTGTATATGAAAAGATCCATTACACAACCAGGAGTCTGTAGACATCAGTATACATCTAAAACTTTGTTGCTTGGTTAGGAGTCTGAAAATCAGCACATCCTGCAAAAAAATGCAGTTAACGACCAAGGACGAACCCGTACGTCATTGGTCTTTGAAAACGGTGGAAGCGATCCTGATCGCTTCCAGCCGCTTTCATGTTATTGCAGTGATGCCTTGATATTGAGGCATCTTGCAATAACTGTTTTTAGCCATCCGATGCAGAGAGAGCCACTCTGTGGCCCTCTCTGCATCGGCTATTGATGGCCGTTATCGTTGGTGGGTGGGAGCTCATCCAGGGAGGTGGGTGGGCAGTCATTGGTGGAGGAGGGGAGAGGGATCTTGTGCGCGTGCGTGCATGGGGCAATGCACGGGGGGCGTGCGCGCACATGCATGGGGGTGCGCGTGCATGTGAGGTCCCTGCAAACAGAATCAATATGCTGTAGATCTGAGGGTGGGAGAGAGAACTGGGGAGGGTCGGATTTTAAAATTAAGTGATCTGGGAGAGGGTGGGGGTTGGATGTTGAGGGGGGGCAGCTACACTACAGAAATAAAGAAAAGACAGCTGCCAGTACCCAATATGGTGCACAATAAGGCAGAGGGGGGGGGTTAAAGAGCTGTTTGGGGGGGTCAGGGAGGTTGGGGGCTAAGGGGGGGGTCCTACACAGCAGAATAATTAAAAAAAAAAAACCTAAACCCCCCCAAAAAAACTTTAATTTTAGTACTGGCAGACTTTCTGCCAGTACTTAAGATGGCGGGGACAATTGTGGGATGAGGGAGGGAAGGGAGCTGTTTGGGAGGGATCAGGGGGTGGGATGTGTCAGGTGGGAGGCTGATCTCTACACTAAAGCTAAAATTAACCCTGCAAAGCTCCCTACAAGCTACCTAATTAACCCCTTCACTGCTAGACATAATATACGTGTGATGCGCAGCGGCATTTAGCGACCTTCTAACTACCAAAAAGCAACGCCAAAGCCATATATGTCTGCTATTTCTGAACAAAGGGGATCCCAGAGAAGCATTTACAACAATTTGTGCCATAATTGCACAAGCTGTTTGTAAATAATTTCAGTGAGAAACCTAAAATTGTAAAAAAAAAAAAAAAAATTAAATTTGATCGCATTTGGCGGTGAAATGGTAGCATGAAATATACCAAAATGGGCCTAGATCAATACTTTGGGTTGTCTACTACACTGCACTTAAGCTAAAATTAACCCTACAAGCTCGCTAATTAACCCCTTCACTGCTGCACATAATACACGTGTGGTGCGCAGTGGCATTTAGCGGCCTTCTAATTACCAAAAAGCACCAACAAAGCCATATATGTCTGCTATTTCTGAACAAAGGGGATCCCAGAGAAGCATTTACAACCATTTGTGCCACAATTGCACAAGCTGTTTGTAAATAATTTCAGTGAGAAACCTAAAATTGTGAAAAAAATTGTTTTTTTTTATTTGATCGCATTTGGCGGTGAAATGGTGGCATGAAATATACCAAAATGGACCTAGATCAATACTTGGGGTTGTTTACTACACTACACTAAAGCTAAAATTAACCCTACAAGCTCCCTACATGCTCCCTAATTAACCCCTTCACTGTTGCGCATAATAAACGTAGTGCGCAGTGGCATTTACCGGCCTTCTAATTACCAAAAAGCAACGTCAAAGCCATATATGTCTGCTATTTCTGAACAAAAGGGATCCCAGAGAAGCATTTAAAACCATTTGTGCCATAATTGCGCAAGCTGTTTGTAAACAATTTCAGTGAGAAACCTAAAGTTTGTGAAAAAAAATTGTGAAAAAGTGAACAATTTTTTTTATTTGATCGCATTTGGCGGTGAAATGGTGGCATGAAATATACCAAAATGGGCCTAGATCAATACTTTGGGATGTCTTCTAAAAAATAATATGCACATGTCTAGGGATATTTAGAGATTCCTGAAAGATATCAGTGTTCCAATGTAACTAGCGCTAATTTTGAAAAAAAGTGGTTTGGAAATAGCAAAGTGCTACTTGTATTTATGGCCCTATAACTTGCAAAAAAAGCAAAGAACATGTAAACATTGGGTATTTCTAAACTCAGGACAAAATTTAGAAACTATTTAGCATGGGTGTTTCCTCATATTTTATAAATTTTTTTATAGTAAATTAAATGATATGTTGAAAATAATGGTATCTTTAGAAAGTCCATTTAATGGCGAGAAAAACGGTATATAATATGTGTGGGTACAGTAAATGAGTAAGAGGAAAATTACAGCTAAACACAAAAAAACACCACAGAAATGTAAAAATAGCATTGGTCCCAACCGGTCAACAAATGGAAAGTGCTCTGGTCATTAAGGGGTTAATGCTGAAAAAAATTGTAATGTCATCACTAAAATAGCACCGCAGCCATTACAAGTCTTGTTGGTATAGCTGTACCACAAGCCTTTTAGCCTGTAATGCAACGTCAGTCCCGCAGTCGTAAAAATTACGTTTTTTTCATGGGACTTCCTTAGAGCAAGCATTACGAGTTTTGCTGTGAGGCTAAATAGCTTGCGTTACACCCTATAACGACAAGATCCGTTTCGCAATCTGAGAGCAGTAGTTATGAGTTTTACGCAAGAACACTGTTACATAAAACTCATAACTAAACTGTTACAAAGTACACTAAACACCCATAAACTACCTGTTAACCCCTAAACTGAGGCCCTCCCGCATAAAAAACACTATATTAAATGTATTAACCCCTAATATGCCGCTCCCGACATCGCCACCACTAATAAAATTTATTAACCCCGCCACTCCCCGACATCGTCACCACTATAATAAAGTTATCAACCCCTAAATCGCCATCCTCCCACATCGCAAACACTATTTAAATATTATTAACCCCTAATCTGCCGTCCTCCCACATCGCCCCCACTTTACTAACGTTATTAACCCCTACACCGCCACCATATATTAAACCTATTAACCCCTAAACCGAAAGCCCCTCACATCGCAATAAACTAATTTAAACGATTAACCCCTAAACTGAAAGCCCCCCACAACGCAATAAACTAATTTAAACTAGTAACCCCTAAACCTAATGCCTCCCTAGCTTTATATTAATTTCTCTATCTTAAATTAAATTAAATTAAAAAAACTAAGTTTAAACTAACAATTAAACTAATATAACTATTAAACTAAAATTAAACTAACTACCAATTAAAAAAAACTAAAATACACATTAAGAAATCCTAACACTACTATAAAAATTAAAAGGTATCTAATTACAAAAAATAAAAAATACTTAATTTAAAAAAATAACAAACACTAAATTACGAAAAATAACAAATGAAATTATCAAAAATAAAAAAGAATTACTCCTAATCTAATAGCCCTATAAAAATAATAAAAAGCCCACCCAAAATAAAAAAAAATCCCTAGCCTGCAATAAACTACTAAATAGCCCTTAAAAGGGCCGTTTGTAGGGCATTGCACTAAGTTAAACAGCTCTTTTACCTGTAAAAAAAACGACCCCCTCAAAATAAAAAAAACTAACTCTAACAAAAACCTAAGCTACCCATTGCCCTGAAAAGGGCATTTGTATGGGTATTGCCATTAAAAGGGCATTTTGCTCTTTTGCATTGCCCTGAAAAGTGCATTTAGCTCTTTTAAGAAAAGCCCAAACCCTAAACTAAAAAAAAACACCCAAAAAAGTTTAAAAAATCCTAACACTAACCCCCGAAGATCCACTTACAGTTCCTGAAGTCTGGACATCTAGGCAGCAAGAGGTCTTTATCCAGACAGCTCCATCTTCATCCATCGCGGGACCGGCATCTCCTTCATCCCTGCGGAGGCGGAGAGGTCGATGTGTGGAGGCGGAGATCCAGGTGAAGGTCCAAGGTGGATGTCCAAGGTGAAGGTCCAATGTGGAGATCCAGGCGGAGGTCCATCAATCCGACGTGGAGGTCTTCTTCATGCGATCGTGCGCCGCACACTGAGGATTGAAATGCAAGGTACCCCTTTAATACTGGGAGTACCATTGCATACCTATTGGCTGAAAAATTTGAATCAGTCAAAAGGAATTAGGGCTGCTAAAATCCTATTGGCTGTTCAAATCATCCAATAGGATTTAAGCAGCTCTCATTCTATTGGCTGATTTGAATCAGCCAATAGAATGTGGGTGATGTTGGGGTGCAGGAGAATAGGGGTTAATAACTTTACTTTAGTATAGTGGCGGCGATATCGGGAGCTGCAGATTAGGGGTCAATAGTTTTATTTCAGTGGCGGCGATATCGGGAGCAGATTAGGGGTTAATAACATTATGTAGGCGGCAGCGATGTTGGGGGCAGCAGATCAGGGGTGTTTAGACTTGAGGTTTATGTTAGGTTGTTAGGTTTAAACATAACTTTTTTATTTTCCCCATAGAAATCAATGGGGCTGCGTTACAGAGCTTTTTCATTCTCCTCATTGATGTCTATGAGGAAAGTGTGCACAAGCACATCAAAACAGCGCTTGTATTGTATGCGGTATGGAGCTTAACACAACAATGTCGCATGCACAAGCCGGCTGTTTCAAAACTTGTAATGGCTGCGCTATAGAGGGTGAAATAATGCAACTTTTGTTGCGTTCGTTAAATTCCCTATAGAGCGCATAAATCGTAATCTACCTGAATTTTATTTAAAAATAAGCAAAATTATAAATTTTTACAAAAACACTTCCAGATGGACTATAGAAATGGATATTCTGCAAAACATGTATGCAAAGAAAAATCTAGTGGTACAATGTCCCTTTAACCAGTAAAGGGATGGTGATTCAGCAACGTAACTTGATTAACTTATTATTCGATAATGATAATATTAGAAACATATTCCTTACACGGTTTTTACCACTAATTGCTAGGACTTATTATTTGCATCTAAGTTTACTAAGCTTGCTAAATGGATCCCATGCAAATAGATACCATGGGGTCGATTTAACGAAAGGCCCTTGTTCCCGTCAGAGCCTTCAGGCTCACCAGAAACAGGAGTTAAAAAGCAGCAGTCTTAAGAAGAGGATGCAAGTCGTGTACGATCGGGCGGATTGACACCCCCTGCTAGTGGCCGATTGGCCGCAAATCTGCAGGGGCGGCATTGCACAAGCAGTTCACTAGAACTGCTTGTGCAATGCTGAATGCTGACAGAGCATGCTGTCCGCATTCAGCGATGTCTGGTGGACATGATACGCTGCAGCATATCATGTCCACCAGGCTTTGCGAAATCAGCCCCTATACGTTTTCTATTATATTTAAAGGTTATCTGCTATTTCATATAAGTTTATTGTGGAAACTATTACCCTGTATTTAAAAACCTTTGACAAAATTTTTTTTGGTTATGAGCTGGTGTTCCAGTAATTCTAATACATTACAAACATTTTTTACTGAAGATTTCATGAATTGAATTAGACATGTGCGTTTTGTTTCTTTCCTAATCAAAATTCAACAAATTCGGAGATTCTAATCTATTCAAATTTCCAAATTACCCTAGCAACAAAACTAAACTAATCCGAAAGCATTTGTAACAAATAAATCCGAATTAGCTTGGATTTATTTGTTACATTCAAATGGCCATGGACTACTCACAATTTAGTATAAAACAACAACTAATACTAACAACAAGAACTCTAATACTAACAACAACACTGCTAATACTTCCAATTCCAATAAACATTGAAGGATCATATGTAACCTATTGGACCACAGTTTGGGCAGCTCTGCTTTACAGCATTTCAATACAGCTATTTCCCTTTCCATCTAAGTTTTTGTGCCCTCTAGTGTGGTATCATAAAAATTAAATTTATAATCATAATTCAGTATACAAATTACATTTAATGAGATTTAGTGAGATAGAAGGGTGAAATAAGTCTGTTTGTGTAACTTGGAACCATCTGAATCAACATAACACATACCGAACTTCCAAATTTACAAATCGAATCCGCAACGAATACATCCAAATTTATTCAAATCCGAATGAAGACTAAACGAATACATTCAAATTTATCTGAATTCAAATCTATCTGAAACGAAATTTGAAAAAATCTGAAACGAACTGAAACGATTTTGTCCGCTGCGCACATATCTAAATTTAATTTTAAAATATGCAGTTGAGCAGATCTGTACCATTATCTGATAATTCCTCATGTTGGGTTTATTATCTCTTTTTGTTTGTTTTAAAGGTCATTAAAATTGTTATCCAGTCAAACTTTGGGATGGATGGGGAGCTCTGCATGATTTCTTGTTTAATGTGATTGCATCAAAGAAAGAGGATCATTAGTTATTTATTAATCTGTATCCATCAAAAACTATTGGTCCTCTTTTCTTTAATAGTGTTCCAAATTCCAACTGTTTCTATTTATTAAAAAGTGAATAATGTAATCAGTTGCATGAGCGAGTCTGCAGCCGATAGTTAGGAAGCAGCAGTCATTAGACTGCTGCTTCCTAACCTGTATGCCATCATTTAGCCAGCTCTTACTTGTGCGTCATTGGCCTAGCATGAACAGGGGGCTGTACTGCACAAGCAGTTGCTTGTGCAATGTTAAATATGCCCACTTGCTGTGATCCTGGGTAGAACAGGTTAGCAGAAGTGAACCCTTTCCTTCAGCATTAATAAATAGGGCCCTTTATATTTAATTCAAATGGTAACATATTAGCTCACACATTAGTTATATTGGTCTATTAACAAATGATATTAACTCTATCAGTATGGACCTACTAGTGCTCCCTTCCGTACAAGCTTTTGAAGAAAGAGATTAGTTTAAATACCTTTGGAATTATGTAAAAGAAGCGTAGTGAACCAATTTAAGGAAGGCTGTTCATCTGAGTGCTAAACAGTTTCCCAGCATCAAATTAAATATATATAATGGGGCAGTACAACCCATAATATGAAACTAAATAATTTTCATTCAAGGCAAGGAAGACCCAAAGTAACCCCCCTATCAGAAGGCCAGTATATCAAGCTAACATTACTATGGAATTGAACAGCATCTGCATCCACAATGCAAGCCCAGATAAACCAGGCAAGTGAGTAAAACCACAGTCAAAGAATTGCATTCATAACCCTTCTGCTGCTGAGCCATTCTCACACCCCTGTGCTACAGGTGTTATTTGGCCCATATTGCATTTATACATACATTTTAACTTTTTTCCTGTGAGGTACCCACACAAATTACCAAACTTTTTCAGCAGGCCAAAAATAACTTTGGTTTTCAGAAATAATTCCCATAATGAAAACTTTTTTTCATCAAGGTCTAAGAAATTAGCATATGAACCTCCTAGGTTTTGCTTTCAACTAAGAATACCAAGAGAACAAAGCAAAATTGGTGATAAAAGTAAATTGGAAAGTTGTTTAAAATTGCATGCCCTATTTGAATCATGAAAGGTTTTTGTGAAGTTGACAGTCCCTTTAAGCAGTGAATGCTGCCATGGAGCCCTTGTGGAGCAGGCTTGCTCATACAAGCCTGCTTTCTACAATGTAAGAAGCAGCAGTCATCTGATTACTGCTTCTTACCATCTCCCCCTCCTCTAAGTTGATGGGTACAAAATCACCCAAACACATTTGTCCGGAGTGATTGACAGGCCTTTCTTTGGTTCATTTGGTTATGCAAGAAAAGGGGACGACATTACACATTCAAATGAGTCTGTAATGCTTCAATTGGCCAGCAAAACCTTGTCAGCCTAGACAGGCTCCTGGAACTCAGCACCAAACTATAATTGAGCCTAAAAGGAATGCTGATCAAGCAGGGTGCAGGGTTCTATCAGCCAATCGGAATGTAAGGGACGCCATCTTGGATGATGTCACTTAAAGGGAAACTTCATTCATCAGCGACCATCGGAAGAAGAGGATGCTCCGCGCCAGATGTCTTGAAGATGGACCCGCTCCGCGCCGGATGGATGAAGATAGAAGATGCCGTCTGGATGAAGACTTCTGGCCGCTTCGATGAGGACTTCTGTCCACTTCAACAAGGACTTCGCCGGCTGGATGAGGATGGATGTCCGGACTTCAAAAACTGTAAGTCTATTTTTGGGGGTTAGTGTTAGGTTTTTTTAAGGTTTTTTTGGGTGGGTTTTATTTTTAGCTTAGGGTTTGGGCACTTCGTAAAAGAGCTGATTGCCCTTTTCAGGGCATGGCAAAAGAGCTAAATGCCCTTGTAAGGGCATTGCCCAACCAATTTTATTTGGTGAGGGGGACCTTTTTATTTTGGTAGGGCTATTACATTAGGAGTAATTCTGGGTTTTTTTTTTTATACATTTGTTTTTTATTTTTTGTAATTTAGTGGGGGGTTTTTAATTTAGATAATTGTATTTTATTAATTTAGTTTATTTTATTATATTGTAATGTTACGTTTTAGTGTAAGGCAGCTTAGGTTTTATTTTACAGGTATCTTTCGGCTAGATTACGAGTTTTGTCGATAAAGCCATGCGGTGCTAACAAGCCTTTTTTTCTCACCGCTCACTTAAGACAACATTGGTATTACAGGTATTTTTCAACCCAGCGTTAGCCTCTAAAAAGTGAGCGTAGAGCAAAATTTAGCTCCACATCTCACCTCAATACCAGCGTTGCTTAAGTCAGTGGTAAGCTGGCTAAACGTGCTTGTGCACGATTTCCCCATAGGAAACAATGGGGCTGAGCTGGCTGAAAAAAACCTAATACCTGCAAAAAAGCAGCATTCAGCTCCTAACGCAGCCCCATTGTTTCTTATTTGAAAATACATTTTACGTCTACACCTAACACCCTAACATGAACCCCGAGTCTAAACACCCCAAATCTTACACTTATTAACCCCTAATCTGCCGCCCCCGACATCGCCGACACCTACATTATATTATTAACCCCTAATCTGCCGCTCCAGACACCGCCGCCACCTA
Organism: Bombina bombina; assembly: GCF_027579735.1. Classification (NCBI taxonomy): domain Eukaryota; kingdom Metazoa; phylum Chordata; class Amphibia; order Anura; family Bombinatoridae; genus Bombina; species Bombina bombina. The sequence goes on along the minus strand of NC_069500.1, from coordinate 797,708,129 downwards.
CATTATATTAATGAACCCCCTAATCTGCTGCCCCCAACATTGCCGACACCTACATTATATTTATTAACCTCTACCCTGCCGCCCCCAACGTCGCCGCAACCTAACTACAATTATTAACCCCTAATCTGCCGCCCCCAACGTCGCCGCCACTATAATAAATATATTAACCCCTAAACCTAAGTCTAATCCTAACCCTTACACCCCCCCTAATTTAAATATAATTTAAAATAATCTTAATAAAATTACTACAATTAAATAAATTAATCCTATTTAAAACTAAATACTTACCTATAAAATAAACCCTAAAAATAGCTACAATATAACAGTTACATTGTAGCTATCTCAGGATTTATTTTTATTTTACAGGCAAGTTTGTATTTATTTTAACTAGGTAGAATAGTTATTAAATAGTTATTAACTATTTAATAACTACCTAGCTAAAATAAAGACAAATTTACATGTAAAACAAACCCTAACCTAAGTTACAATTGCACCTAACACTACACTATCATTAAATTAATTCCCTAAACTAACTACAATTAATTACAATTAAATTAATAAAGTATGAAAAACAACAAACACTAAATTACAGAAAATATAAAAATAATTACAATTTTTTTAAACTAATTACACCTAATCTAATTCCCCTAATAAAATAAAAAATACCCCCAAAATAATAAAATTCCCTACCCTATACTAAATTACAAATAGCCCTTAAAAGGGCCTTTTGTGGGGCGTTGCCCCAATGTAATCAGCTCTTTAACCTGTAAAAAAAGTTCAATACCCCCCCCAAAATTAAAACCCACCACTCACACACTCAAACCTACTCTAAAACCCACCCAATCCCCCCTTAATAAAACCTAACACTAACCCATTGAAGATCCCCCTACCTTGAGACGTCTTCACCCAGCCGGGCACAAGTGGTCCTCCAGAGGGGCCGAAGTCTTCATCCGATCCGGGCAGAAGAGGACATCCAGATGGCCAGAAGTCTTCTTTGCTTTATTAATAATTATTATTAATATTTTTTAAAAATGTTATATTTAATGTTTACAAAACTTACCTTAAGATAAATAATATTTCATGTGCACTAAACCGACACCACATTAGACCTTCACTGTGAAAACCGAAATGCGTTACGCATATTTTAATATATTGATGTTTATTTATGTGTTTTACTGAGTATTTTCAGTAAATAATTAACATTCCAATGTTCCTAACATAAAAAACAGATTATGAGTTTTGCGTTAGAGGCTATGCGGTGCTAACAAGCAGTTTTGTCTCACCGCTTACTTTCCTGCCGCACTGGTATTACAGGTTTTCAAAAACCTGTCATTAAAAGACAAGAAGTGAGCGTTGAGCAAAATTTTGCTTATTACCGCACTCCAATACCAGTGCTGCTTAAGTCAGCGGTGAGCTGGTCGTACGTGCTCGTGCACAATTTCCCTATAGGAATCAACGGGAGAGCCGGCTGAGAAAATTGCTAACACCTGCAAAAAAGCAGCGTAAATCTCAGTAACGCAGCCCCATTGATTCCTATGGGGAAATAAAAGTTATGTCTACACCTAACACCCTAACATGAACCCCGAGTCTAAACACCCCTAATCTTACACTTATTAACCCCTAATCTGCCACCCAAGACATCGCCGACACCTACATTAGAATTATTAACCCCTAATCTGCTGCTCCGGACACCGCCGCCACCTACATTATACTTATTAACCCCTAAGCTGCTGCCCCCAACATCGTCGACACCTACATACTATTTATTAACCCCTAATCTGCCGCCCCAATGTCGTCGCAACCTACCTACATTTATTAACCCCTAATCTGAAGCCCCCAATGTCACCGCCACTATATTAAAGTTATTAACAGAAAAAAGCAGGCGGCTACTGAGATACTGAAAAAGGTACTTTTTATTCCAGGTAAAAAGTTTGACAAAAAGCAAAAAGGATTAATATGACACAAAACACCAGGGAGGGGAAACAGCAGACTTACATGTTTCACGCTGGCTAGTGCTTAATCATAGAAGCTTCTATGATAAAAAATCCTATTGGCTGAAGCAATCAGCCAATAGGATTGAGCTCGCATTCCATTGGCTGATTGGAACAGCCAATAGAATGCATGCTCAATCCTATTGGCTGATTTGATCAGCCAATAGGATTGAACTTCAATCCTATTGGCTGATTGCATCAGCCAATAGGATTTTTTCTACCTTAATTCCGATTGGAATCAGAATCTAAGGGACGCCAGCTGTCTCAAAGTGAACCCAGACAAAACAGAGTTACTCTTGGTGAGGGGACCCCGGGCATCAAAAATATCCCACGATCACCCAACTGGCCTGGAGCTTGGAGGCTCTAAACTCGCTAGTTCAGCAAAGGTACGAAACCTCGGAGTGCTGATTGATGCTGGACTATCTTTTAAACATCAGATTTCCTCCATAATAAAATCTGCCTACTTTCATCTGAAAAACATAGCCAGGATACAACACTTAATTCCACCGGATGATATGCCAACATTAATCCATGCATTTGTATCCTCTAGGCTAGATTACTGCAATGCACTTTACTTGGGCCTCCCAAAAAAAGAACTCCATCGCCTTCAGACAGTACAAAATGCAGCAGCCAGACTATTGACCAATCAAACTCGCTCTGCCACATAACACCTGTTCTCCACTCCCTGCATTGACTTCCAATTAAATGGCTAACGTATTTTAAAATTGGCCTGCTGACCTTCAAAGCCTTAAACAACCAAGGCCCACAGTACCTGAAAGAGCTCCTGACACCCTACATCCCATCCCGTTCACTTAGGTCAGCCAACACATCCCTCCTCTCAGTGCCAAGAATAAGGACAAACTCAGGCTCCAGAGCATTCGGCCACACTGCCCCTACTTTCTGGAACTCTTTACTGTGCACAATCAGAGAGGCACCGTCCTTACAGACTTTTAAAAAAAAGCTAAAAACCCACCTATTCCATCAGGCATTCAGTCAGCTTTTCTGACCTTCAGAAACTCCTAACTTTTATGTCTTATGTTGGTATAATTGTAAAGTGCTTTGAATCTCACAGGGAGTAAAGCGCTATATAAATCGCAAATTATTATATCTTGGATGACGTCACTTAAAGGTACCTTCATTCAGCTTTAGTCGTCGGATGATGAGGATGCTCCGCGTCGGATGTCTTGAAGATGGACCCGCTCCGCACTGGATGGATGAAGATAGAAGATGCTGTCTGGATGAAGACTTCTGCCCATCTGGAGGACCACTTCGCCTGGCTTGGATGAAGACTTCTCGCGGCTTCGTTGAGGACTTTGGCCCGGCTTGGATGAAGACTTCTCCCCGTAAGTCGATCTTCAGGGGGTTAGTGTTAGGTTTGTATTAGGGTGTATTGGGTGAGTTTTAATTTTAGGTCAGGGACTTTGGGCTGCAATAGAGCTAACTGCTTTTTTAAGGGCAATGCCCATCCAAATGCCCTTTTCAGGGCAATGGGGAGCTTAGGTTTTTTTTAGTTAGTATTTTATTTGGGGGGTTGGTTGTGTGGGTGGTGGGTTTTACTGTTGGGGGTGTTTGTATTTTTTTTCAGGTAAAAGAGCTGATTACTTTGGGGCAATGCCCCGCAAAAGGCCCTTTTAAGGGCTATTGGTAGTTTAGTTTAGGCTAGGTTTTTTTTTTGGGGGGGGGTTTATTTTAATAGGGCTAGATTAGGTGTAATTAGTTTAAATATCTGTAATTTGTTTATTTTCTGTAATTTAGTGTTTGTTTTTTTATGTACTTTAGCTAATTTAATTTAGGTAATTGTATTTAATTTAGTTAATTTATTTAATTATAGTGTAGTGTTAGGTGTTAGTGTAACTTAGATTAGATTTTATTTTACAGGTAAATTTGTCTTTATTTTAGCTAGGTAGTTATTAAATAGTTAATAATTTTTTAATAACTATTCTACCTAGTTAAAATAAATACAAACTTGCCTGTAAAATAAAAATAAACCCTAAGCTAGCTACAATGTAACTATTAGTTATATTGTAGCTAACTTAGGCCTAGATTTAGAGTTCGGCGGTAGCCGTCAAAACCAGCGTTAGAGGCTCCTAACGCTGGTTTTGGGCGCCCGCTGGTATTTGGAGTCAGTGATTAAAGGGTCTAACGCTCACTTTTCAGCCGCGACTTTTCCATACCGCAGATCCCCCTACGCCATTTGCGTAGCCTATCTTTTCAATGGGATCTTTCTAACGCTGGTATTTAGAGTCGTTTCTGCAGTGAGCGTTAGAGCTCTAACGACAAGATTCCAGCCGCCTGAAAATAGCAGGAGTTAAGAGCTTTCTGGCTAACGCCGGTTTATAAAGCTCTTAACTACTGTACCCTAAAGTACACTAACACCCATAAACTACCTATGTACCCCTAAACCGAGGTCCCCCCACATCGCCGCCACTCGATTAAAATTTTTAACCCCTAATCTGCCGACCGCCACCTACGTTATACTTATGTACCCCTAATCTGCTGCCCCTAACACCGCCGACCCCTGTATTATATCTATTAACCCCTAACTTGCCCCCCACAACGTCGCCGCAAGCTACTTAAAATAATTAACCCCTAATCTTCCGACCGCAAATCGCCGCCACCTACGTTATCCCTATGTACCCCTAATCTGCTACCCCTAACATCGCCGACCCCTATGTTATATTTATTAACCCCTAATCTGCCCCCCACAACGTCGCCGACACCTACCTACACTTATTAACCCCTAATCTGCCGAGCGGACCTGAGCGCTACTATAATAAAGTTATTAACCCCTAATCCGCCTCACTAACCCTATCATAAATAGTATTAACCCCTAATCTGCCCTCCCTAACATCGCCGACACCTACCTTCAATTATTAACCCCTAATCTGCCGACCGGAGCTCACCGATATTCTAATAAATGTATTAACCCCTAAAGCTAAGTCTAACCCTAACACTAACACCCCCCTAAGTTAAATATAATTTACATCTAACGAAATAAATTAACTCTTATTAAATAAATAATTCCTATTTAAAGCTAAATACTTACCTGTAAAATACATCCTAATATAGCTACAATATAAATTATAATTATATTATAGCTATTTTAGGATTAATATTTATTTTACAGGCAACTTTGTAATTATTTTAACCAGGTACAATAGCTATTAAATAGTTAAGAACTATTTAATAGTTACCTAGTTAAAATAATTACAAATTTACCTGTAAAATAAATCCTAACCTAAGATATAATTAAACCTAACACTACCCTATCAATAAAATAATTAAATAAACTACCTACAATTACCTACAATTAACCTAACACTACACTATCAATAAATTAATTAAACACAATTGCTACAAATAAATAAAATTAAATAAACTATCTAAAGTACAAAAAATAAAAAAGAACTAAGTTACAGAAAATAATAAAATATTTACAAACATAAGAAAAATATTACAACAATTTTAAACTAATTACACCTACTCTAAGCCCCCTAATAAAATAACAAAGCCCCCCAAAATAAAAAATTCCCTACCCTATTCTAAAATACAAATATTACAAGCTCTTTTACCTTACCAGCCCTGAACAGGGCCCTTTGCGGGGCATGCCCCAAGAATTTCAGCTCTTTTGCCTGTAAAAAAAAACATACAATACCCCCCCCCCAACATTACAACCCACCACCCACATACCCCTAATCTAACCCAAACCCCCCTTAAATAAACCTAACACTACCCCCCTGATGATCTTCCTACCTTGTCTTCACCATGCCAGGTTCACCGATCCGTCCTGGCTCCAAGATCTTCATCCAACCCAAGCGGGGGCTAGACATCCACTGAAGAAGTCCAGAAGAGGGTCCAAAGTCTTCCTCCTATCCGGCAAGAAGAGGACATCCGGACCGGCAAACATCTTCTCCAAGCGGCATCTTCTATCTTCTTCCATCCGATGACGACCGGCTCCATCTTGAAGACCTCCAGCGCGGATCCATCCTCTTCTTCCGACGACTAGACGACGAATGACGGTTCCTTTAAGGGACGTCATCCAAGATGGCGTCCCTCGAATTCCGATTGGCTGATAGGATTCTATCAGCCAATCGGAATTAAGGTAGGAATTTTCTGATTGGCTGATGGAATCAGCCAATCAGAATATAGTTCAATCCGATTGGCTGATCCAATCAGCCAATCAGATTGAGCTCGCATTCTATTGGCTGTTCCGATCAGCCAATAGAATGCGAGCTCAATCTGATTGGCTGATTGGATCAGCCAATCGGATTGAACTATATTCTGATTGGCTGATTCCATCAGCCAATCAGAAAATTCCTACCTTAATTCCGATTGGCTGATAGAATCCTATCAGCCAATCGGAATTCGAGGGACGCCATCTTGGATGACGTCCCTTAAAGGAACCGTCATTCGTCGTCTAGTCGTCGGAAGAAGAGGATGGATCCGCGCTGGAGGTCTTCAAGATGGAGCCGGTCGTCATCGGATGGAAGAAGATAGAAGATGCCGCTTGGAGAAGATGTTTGCCGGTCCGGATGTCCTCTTCTTGCCGGATAGGAGGAAGACTTTGGACCCTCTTCTGGACTTCTTCAGTGGATGTCTAGCCCCCGCTTGGGTTGGATGAAGATCTTGGAGCCAGGACGGATCGGTGAACCTGGCATGGTGAAGACAAGGTAGGAAGATCATCAGGGGGGTAGTGTTAGGTTTATTTAAGGGGGGTTTGGGTTAGATTAGGGGTATGTGGGTGGTGGGTTGTAATGTTGGGGGGGGGGGTATTGTATGTTTTTTTTTACAGGCAAAAGAGCTGAAATTCTTGGGGCATGCCCCGCAAAGGGCCCTGTTCAGGGCTGGTAAGGTAAAAGAGCTTGTAATATTTGTATTTTAGAATAGGGTAGGGAATTTTTTATTTTGGGGGGCTTTGTTATTTTATTAGGGGGCTTAGAGTAGGTGTAATTAGTTTAAAATTGTTGTAATATTTTTCTTATGTTTGTAAATATTTTATTATTTTCTGTAACTTAGTTCTTTTTTATTTTTTGTACTTTAGATAGTTTATTTAATTTTATTTATTTGTAGCAATTGTGTTTAATTAATTTATTGATAGTGTAGTGTTAGGTTAATTGTAGGTAATTGTAGGTAGTTTATTTAATTATTTTATTGATAGGGTAGTGTTAGGTTTAATTATATCTTAGGTTAGGATTTATTTTACAGGTAAATTTGTAATTATTTTAACTAGGTAACTATTAAATAGTTCTTAACTATTTAATAGCTATTGTACCTGGTTAAAATAATTACAAAGTTGCCTGTAAAATAAATATTAATCCTAAAATAGCTATAATATAATTATAATTTATATTGTAGCTATATTAGGATGTATTTTACAGGTAAGTATTTAGCTTTAAATAGGAATTATTTATTTAATAAGAGTTAATTTATTTCGTTAGATAAAAATTATATTTAACTTAGGGGGGTGTTAGTGTTAGGGTTAGACTTAGCTTTAGGGGTTAATACATTTATTAGAATAGCGGTGAGCTCCGGTCGGCAGATTAGGGGTTAATAATTGAAGGTAGGTGTCGGCGATGTTAGGGAGGGCAGATTAGGGGTTAATACTATTTATGATAGGGTTAGTGAGGCGGATTAGGGGTTAATAACTTTATTATAGTAGCGCTCAGGTCCGCTCGGCAGATTAGGGGTTAATAAGTGTAGGTAGGTGTCGGCGACGTTGTGGGGGGCAGATTAGGGGTTAATAAATATAACATAGGGGTCGGCGATGTTAGGGCAGCAGATTAGGGGTACATAGGGATAACGTAGGTGGCGGCGGTTTACGGAGCGGCAGATTAGGGGTTAAAAGTGTAATGCAGGGGTCAGCGATAGCGGGGGCGGCAGATTAGGGGTTAATAAGTGTAAGGTTAGGGGTGTTTAGACTCGGGGTACATGTTAGGGTGTTAGGTGCAGACTTAGGAGGTGTTTCCCCATAGGAAACAATGGGGCTGCGTTAGGAGCTGAACGCTGCTTTTTTGCAGGTGTTAGGTTTTTTTTCAGCTCAAACAGCCCCATTGTTTCCTATGGGAGAATCGTGCACGAGCACGTTTTTGATGCCGGCCGCGTCCGTAAGCAACTCTGGTATCGAGAGTTGCATTTGCGGTAAAAATGCTCTACGCTCCTTTTTTGGAGCCTAACGCAGCATTTGTTTGAACTCTCGATACCAGAGTTAAATTTATGGTGCGGCCAGAAAAAAACCCGCGGAGCGTTAACAGCCCTTTTACCGCCGAACTCTAAATCTAGGCCTATGGGTTTATTTTATATGTAAGTATTTAGTTTAAAATAGGAATAATTTAGATAATGATAGTAATATGTATTTATATTTATTGTAATTATATTTAAGTTAGGGGGTGTTAGGTTTAGGGTTAGACTTAGGTTTAGGGCTTAATAACTTATAGTGGCGACGACGTTGGGGGCAGCAGATTAGGGGTTAATGAATGTAGGTAGGTTGCGGCGACATTGGGGGTGGCAGATTAGGGGTTAATAAATAGTATGTAGGTGTTGGCGATGTTGGGGGCAGCAGATTAGGGGTTAATACATATAATGTAGGTGGCAACGGTGTCCGGAGCGGCAGATTAGGGGTTAATAATTATAATTATAATGTAGGTGTCAGCAATGTTGGGGGTGGCAGATTAGGGGTTAATAAATATAATGTAGGTATCGGCGATGTTGGGGACAGCAGATTAGGGGTTCATAAATATAATGTAGGTGGCGGCGGTGTCCGGAGGGGCAGATTTGGGGGTAATAATTATAACGTAGGTGTTGGGGGTAGCAGATCAAGGGTTGATAAATATAATGTAGGTGGCGGCAGTGTCCGGATCAGCAGATTAGGGGTTAAAATTTTTATTATAGTGTTTGCGATGCGGGAGGGCCTCGGTTTAGGGGTGAATAGGTAGTTTATGGGTGTTAGTGTACTTTTTAGCACTTTAGTTATGAGTTTTATGCTACGGCATTGTACCCTAAAACTCTTAACTACTGACTTTTAAATGCGTTAGGACTCTTGACAGGGTAGGGTGTACCGCTCATTTTTTGGCCTCCCAGGACAGACTCATAATATCAGCGCTATGGAAGTCCCATAGAAAAAAGACTTTACAAAAGTTTACGTAAGTTGTTTTGCGGTAAGGCCAAAGAAGTGTGCAGTATACCTATACATGCAAGACTCGTAATCCCAGCGGGCGTAAAAAAGTAGCGTTAGGACCTCTTAACGCTGCTTTTTTACCCTAACGCACAACTAATAATCTAGCCAAGAGTTATTTTTTTTAATTATATATTTCCATGTATATCTAAGGTTGTTAATGTAAAATATATATCTGTACTAATATTACTATATAAATATATATATATATATTTATTAAAAATACAAGGAACATTTACCCCTATGTTAAGAACATTGTAATGTTAAATTCAGTTAACACACATTAAACACATAATTAAACATTAATATTGAATACAAATGATTTTCCATGTTTCAAGATATTTTAGTGGAAAGGGCTCAAAAGTATATATATAGACATATATATATATATATATATATATATATATATATATATAACTATAGTATTACCCTTTGGAGTCAAATACATGGCCATATACATTTGAACCCTTATAAAAAAAATGGTATTAATATTTTTAGAGATATTTTGTATTAAATAGTGTAACTGTTTATTTTAATGTATTTATGTTGTGTTTGGTGCACATTTTTTTAAAGTCTTAGCCTTTATGCAAGATCTTCAGTCGGGCTAACCCGACGCGCGTTACTTTGAACTTATAAAACGCACACAAGTAAACGTGGTTGCAATATTGCTATATCGTGCCCATGATAACAACAGCGTGCCACTTGTAATCTAGCTCTTTTGAGAGTAAAAATGCACTCCTGCAGTTTCAAACATTCAAGGCATTGCTTTTATATTTGTGCACAATTTTTTAACTGCAATTAATCAACAATTTTATTTCTGATGATTTACAGGAAAATAAAAAGTAGAATCTGAAATATCATTCTTAATTTTATTTTTTTATTAAATCACATAAATATTTAAATACATATAACAAACAATAATCCTTATTTAAAGCCTAATTTTTAATCACCATAATATATGCAGTATAACATGTATTTATTATAAATATTTATTACTGACACTCTTAAGAAACATGGTCCATCTGATAGGCCATTTCTCTCAATCGTGATGTCCCTGGTTTTGCTTTAACCTAAGAATTTCTTCTGATAGTCTCTTACGGCTAGATTTAGAGTTTGGCGGCCAAAGGGGTGCGTTAGCTACGCATGCTTTTTTTCTCCCGCACCGTTTAAATACCGCTGGTATTTAGAGTTCACAGAACGGCTGCGTTTTCAGTGCGTTAGGCTCCAAAAAGGGAGCGTAGAGCATAATTTAACGCCACTGCAACTCTAGATACCAGCGGTGCTTACGGACGCGGCTTGTGCACGATATCCCCATAGAAAACAATGGGGCAGTTTGAGCTGAAAAAAAACCTAACACCTGCAAAAAAGCAGCGTTCAGCTCTTAACGCAGCCCCATTGTTTTCTATGGGGAAACAATTCCTATGTCTACACCTAACACCCTAACATGAACCCCGAGTCTAAACACCCCTAACCTTACACTTATTAACCCCTAATCTGCCGCCCCCGCTATCGCTGACACCTGCATATTTTTTTTAACCCCTAATCTGCCGCTCCGTATACCGCCGCTACCCACATTATCCCTATGTACCCCTAATCTGCTGCCCCTAACACCGCCGACCCCTATATTATATTTATTAACCCCTAATCTGCCCCCCACAACGTCGCCGCCAGCTACCTACAATAATTAACCCATAATCTGCCGATCGGAGCTCACCGCTACTATAATAAATGTATTAACCCCTAAAACTAAGTCTAACCCTAACACTAACACCCCCCCTAAGTTAAATATAATTTTTATCTAACGAAATAAATTAACTCTTATTAAATAAATTATTCCTATTTAAATCTAAATACTTACCTGTAAAATAAACCCTAATATAGCTACAATATAAATTATAATTATATTGTAGCTATTTTAGGATTAATATTTATTTTACAGGCAACTTTGTAATTATTTTAACCAGGTACAATAGCTATTAAATAGTTAATAACTATTTAATAGTTACCTAGTTAAAATAATTACAAAATTACCTGTAAAATAAATCCTAACCTAAGTTACAATTAAACCTAACACTACACTAGCAATAAATAAATTAAATAAACTACCTACAATTATCTACAATCAAACCTAATACTACACTATCAATAAATTAATTAAATACAATACCTACAAATAAATACAATTAAATAAACTAACTAAAGTACAAAAAATAAAAAAGAACTGTTACAAAAAATAAAAAAATATTTACAAACATTAGAAAAAAATTACAACAATTTTAAACTAATTACACCTACTCTAAGCCCCCTAATAAAATAACAAAGACCCCCAAAATAAAAAAATTCCCTACCCTATTCTAAATTACAAAAGTTCAAAGCTCTTTTTCCTTACCAGCCCTGAAAAGGGCCCTTTGCGGGGCATGCCCCAAAGAATTCAGCTCTTTTGCCTGTAAAAAAAAACATAGAATACCCCCCCCAACACTACAACCCACCACCCACATACCCCTAATCTAACCCAAACCCCCCTTAAATAAACCTAACACTAAGCCCCTGAAGATCTTCCTACCTTGTCTTCACCATGCCAGGTATCACCGATCGTTCCAGGCTCCAAAATCTTCATCCAAGCCCAAGCGGGGGCTGGCGATCCATAATCCGGCGGCTGAAGAGGTCCAGAAGAGGCTCCAAAGTCTTCATCCTATCCGGGAAGAAGAGGCGATCCGGACCGGCAACCATCTTGATCCAAGCGGCATCTTCTATCTTCATCCGATGACGACCGGCTCCATCTTGAAGACCTCCACCGTGGACCCATCTTCTTCTTCCGACGACTTCCCGACGAATGACGGTTCCTTTAAGGGACGTCATCCAAGATGGCGTCCCTCGAATTCCGATTGGCTGATAGGATTCTATCAGCCAATCGGAATTAAGGTAGGAAAATTCTGATTGGCTGATGGAATCAGCCAATCAGAATCAAGTTCAATCCGATTGGCTGATTCAATCAGCCAATCAGATTGAGCTCGCATTCTATTGGCTGTTCCGATCAGCCAATAGAATGCGAGCTCAATCTGATTGGCTGATCGGATCAGCCAATCGGATTGAACTTGATTCTGATTGACTGATTCCATCAGCCAATCAGAATTTTCCTACCTTAATTCCGATTGGCTGATAGAATCCTATCAGCCAATCGGAATTCGAGGGACACCATCTTGGATGACGTCCCTTAAAGGAACCGTCATTCGTCGGGAAGTCGTCGGAAGAAGAAGATGGGTCCGCGGTGGAGGTCTTCAAGATGGAGCCGGTCGTCATCGGATGAAGATAGAAGATGCCGCTTGGATCAAGATGGTTGCCGGTCCGGATCGCCTCTTCTTCCCGGATAGGATGAAGACTTTGGAGCCTCTTCTGGACCTCTTCAGCCGCCGGATTATGTATCGCCAGCCCCCGCTTGGGCTTGGATGAAGATTTCGGAGCCTGGAACGATCGGTGATACCTGGCATGGTGAAGACAAGGTAGGAAGATCTTCAGGGGCTTAGTGTTAGGTTTATTTAAGGGGGGTTTGGGTTAGATTAGGGGTATGTGGGTGGTGGGTTGTAATGTTGGGGGGGTATTATATGTTTTTTTTTACAGGCAAAAGAGCTGAATTCTTTGGGGCATGCCCCACAAAAGGTCCTTTTAAGGGCTGGTAAGGTAAAAGAGTTTTGAACTTTTTTAATTTAGAATAGGGTAGGGCATTTTTTTATTTTGGGGGGCTTTGTTATTTTATTAGGGGGCTTAGAGTAGGTGTAATTACTTTAAAATTGTTGTAATATTTTTCTTATGTTTGTAAATATTTTTTTATTTTTTGTAACTTAGTTCTTTTTTATTTTTTGTACTTTAGTTAGTTTATTTAAATGTATTTATTTGTAAGTATTGTATTTAATTAATTTATTGATAGTGTAGTGTTAGGTTTAATTGTAGGTAATTGGAGGTATTTTATTTAATTAATTTATTGATAGTGTAGTGTTTGGTTTAATTGTAACTTAGGTTAGGATTTATTTTACAGGTAATTTTGTAATTATTTTAACTAGGTAACTATTCAATAGTTATTAACTATTTAATAGCTATTGTACCTGGTTAAAATAATTACAAAGTTACCTGTAAAATAAATATAAATCCTATAGCTACAATATAATTATAATTTATATTGTAGCTATATTAGGGTTTAATTTACAGGTAAGTATTTAGCTTTAAATAGGAATCATTTATTTAATAATAGTTAATTTATTTCGTTAGATTTAAATTATATTTAACTTAGGGGGGTGTTAGGGTTAGGGTTAGACTTAGCTTTAGGGGTTAAAAAATTTATTAGAATAGCGGTGAGCTCCGATCGGCAGATTAGGGGTTAATACTTGAAGTTAGGTGTCGGCGATGTTAGGGAGGGCAGATTAGGGGTTAATACTATTTATTATAGGGTTATTGAGGCGGGAGTGAGGCGGATTAGGGGTTAATAACTTTATTATAGTAGCGGTGCGGTCCGCTCGGCAGATTAGGGGTTAATAAGTGTAGGCAGGTGGAGGCGACGGTGAGAGGGGCAGATTAGGGGTCAATAAATATAATATAGGGGTCGGCGGTGTTAGGGGCAGCAGATTAGGGGTTCATAGGGATAACGTAGGTGGCAGCGGCGTGCGGTCGGCAGATTAGGGGTTACAAAATTTTAATAGAGTGGCGGCGATGTGGTGGGACCTCAGTTTAGGGGTACATAGGTAGTTTAGGGGTGTTAGTGTACTTTAGAGCACAGTAGTTAAGAGCTTTATAAACCGGCGTTAGCCCAGAAAGCTCTTAACTACTGACTTTTTTCTGCGGCTGGAGTTTTGTCGTTAGATTTCTAATGCTCACTTCAGCCACGACTCTAAATACCGGCGTTAGAAAGATCCCATTGAAAAGATAGGATACGCAATTGACGTAAGGGGATCTGCGGTATGGAAAAGTCGCGGCTGGAAAGTGAGCATTAGACCCTTTAATGACTGGCTCCAAATACCAGAGGGCGGTAAAAACCACCGTTAGGAGCCTCTAACGCTGGTTTTGGCGGCTACCGCCCAACTCTAAATCTAGGCCTTAGTTTCCTTATCTTTATGTTGGCAGAAAACAGAGGCTTTGATACTTAAAGAAACTTTCATATTGAAGCAAGAGACACATCTCAGCTGACGATTAAGCTAATTCTTATTATATCAGCCTTACAAATACAAGACATTACCAGGAGTGTATCTCACTGTATTGCTAATAGTAAGATCAGAAAACAATACAGCTGAATTTCCATCTGTACCTTTTAGGGATATCTGCAGTCAACTCATTTTACATTTGCACAGCAAAATATTTTAAACTTCTTTATAGAATGAATCTAAATAATCACTTTTTATTTATATGTTTAAATGTATCCCCAAAAATGCATTTTTCTTCTTTATAGGGCCTTTTTACAAGTGGTACACTATTGATTGCATGGGAAGCAATATGATATCACTGGACCATACAAAAATATGCATGCAACTTTATATTACAAGTTCATGGTAAAACTGATTTACCAGAGAAATGTTAGCGAAATCAACATCACCTTAGTGCAACCTATAATTTTAATGGACTGTGTCTAAATATATGTATGAATGTGTATAGTGTTAGGACCAGTCTATTTTGGGACACATTGTAAGTGGTGACTGGCTGAGCAGAATATGGCCATATTGTGTGACTAAGATCCCAATTTTATTTAAAAGTATAAAGTTTTAGCAGGCATTTTTTGCAGCCTTTATATTATAATAAGTGTGGTTTCATTTTGGATGTGTGCCAATACTTGTTTGTTTGTTTGTATTTATTTTGCTCATTTTGGCAGCTCTCCCACAGTATGTGCATTAATATATATGTTTTTGTTTTGTGTGCTTAACCAAACCCCCATGTTTTATTTGTTGTATTTCTTACAGGGAGACTGACCAAATCCCCAAAAATGCATTTTTCTTCATTGTAGGGCCTTTTTACAAGTGGTACACTATTGATTGCATGGGAAGCAATATGATATCACTGGACCATACAAAAATAAGCATGCAACTTTATATTACCAGTCCATGGTAAAACTGATTTACCAGAGAAAAGTTAGTGAGATAAACATCGCCTTAGTGCAACCTATAATTTTAATGGACTGTGTCTAAATATATGTATGAATGTGTATAGTGTTAGGACCAGTCTATTTTGGGACACCTTGTAAGTGGTGACTGGCTGAGCAGAATATGGCCATATTGTGTGACTAAGATCCCAATTTTATTTAAAAGTATAAAGTTTTAGCAGGCATTTTTTTCAGCCTTTATACTATAATAAGTGTGGTTTCATTTTGGATGTGTGCCAATACTTGTTGTTTGTTTGTTTGTATTTACTTTGCTCATTTTGGCAGCTCTCCCACAATATGTGCATTAATATATATGTTTTTGTTAGGTGTGCTTAACCAAACCCCCATGTTTTATTTGTTATATTTCTTACAGGGAGACTGACCAAATCCCCATAGTTAAAGCACACCACTAAAAACCTGCTCAGGTGTGTTCTAGACAGTGTAATTGAGCTATATAAAGCTAGGCAGCCTTTTTTAATGCAGTCTTCATTTGAGGCATAGTACCACAGTGTTGGAATTCTATATTAGAATCAAATGATTCAGCCCAGTAAGGTTAAAATGTATAGCGTTAGGACCAGTCTATTTTGGGACACCTTGTAAGTGGTAACTGGCTGAGCAGAATATGGCCATATTGTGTGACTAAGATCCCAATTTTATTTAAAAGTATAAAGTTTTAGCAGGCATTTTTTGCAGCCTTTATATTATAATAAATGTGGTTTCATTTTGGATGTGCGCCAATACTTTGTTGTTTGTTTGTTTATATAAATATATATATATATATATACACATATAAACAGATATAAACACACATATATATATATATATATATATATATATATATATATATATATATATATATATATACAGTATATATATATATATATATATATATATATATATATATATATATACATACATACATAGATATAAATATATCCTTTTGAGCCCTTCCCATTAAAATTCCTTGAAACATGCAATATTTTTATACACTTTTAACATGTTTTATTGTGTTTTTAATATAAATAATTACATTCCTATATTCTTCACTTAGAAAAAAATGTTATTTTTATTTTCAAATATATATAATATAGATATGTATATACAATATATTTATTTATTTATATATATATATATATATATATATATATATATATTCATATAGATATATAGGAACAGATATATATTTTACACATTTTACACAAAGATAATCATATATACAATATATATGTTTAAAAATAAAAAGATGATTTCTTCTATGTGCAGACCACAAAAATGTCAAGTATTCCTAACGCACTTTCAGCTTTAGCACAGTTGATCTGGGTTAGCACGGTCGCAATATTCGAAGTCCTGAAGTTTTTCGCCTTGCACACTTCCTTATTACTTTCAACTTGTAATACACACACTAGCCATGCTAATTTTTTAGTTTCAGCAAAGTTGGTGTTCAAGCGAAAAAAATTATTAGCGCACCACTTGTAATCTGGCCCGTAATTTTTTCTTAATAGGATTAACAAGAGCACATTTTATTGTTTTATTCCTTAGACTGTAAATCAATGGGTTGAGCAAAGGAGTTGCTACAGTGTAGAGCAATGAAAGTATTTTATTAAGGTTGTATTGATGTCCCTTTGTCGGCACCACATATATAGCAACAAGGGTTGCATAATACATGGATACAACCATTAAATGTGAGCTGCAGGTGGAAAACCCTTTCTTTTTCCCTGCAGTAGAAGGGATTTTAAGTATAGTGAATATAATATAGATATAAGTTAAACAGATAAATAAAAATATGGGTAGAGTAACAAGTATAGAAAATATTCGTATTTCTGTTTCTATCATATAAGTATCAGTACAAGATTTTTGCAAAACCAGTGTAAAATCACAGAAGAAATGGTCAATGACATTTGACCCACAAAATTGCAAAAGATCAATAAAGAAACAGGTAGCTACTGCTAAAGTAAGACCTCCCATCCATGCTCCAAAGGAGAGTTGATTGCAGCGTCTCAAGCTCATGAGAGAGTGGTAATTTAATGGGACGCAGATTGCAAGGTAACGATCATAGGACATTATTGTTAGAAGGAAACATTCTGTCACAGTAAAAGAGCCAAAAAGAAATATCTGGACAAAACATCCCTCAATAGAAATAGAACCATCTTCTCTCAGCAGTGAGTTTAGCATGTTGGGTGTTATATTGGTAGTGAACAAGATTTCATCTACAGAGAGGTGACTAAGGAAGAAATACATAGGTGACCAAAGCTCAGGACTCACAATTACCAATGTGATAATCAATGCATTCCCAGCTAATGTTGCAGCATAGGTTGTCAGGAACAATAGGAAAAGGAAGATCTTGTATTGAGAGCCACATTGGAAACCTTGAAGCCAAAACTCAGTGATTATTGTCTGATTTTCTTCAAATTCCATTCTAGCTGGATGAATATGATGGCAATTAGGTAGCCTGTTGTTTCTTAGTAATGTCACTGTGAAAACAAAAAGATGAGAAATAAATTATATCAAATGAATGAATAAATAACTATGAAAAGCTGATCTGTATAATTTTAAGAGAAAGTAACATTATTCACTTACTTTGAAATTATTTTCCATGCTGTCACGTGGATGAAATTGTTTTGATGCATAATAAAAAGGATATGATGGAGAAAAACAGTTAATAGCGTTTTATGCTCTATATAAATGCAAATGTGTACATAGTCTCAAGTGTATAGAATCCACAATACACAGAGATGTTAAAATTAAAGACGCTTTCACAAAATCCTTGGTGGAAATGCACACAATTCTTGAGGGCTTTGCAACCTTTAACTTTACTTAGCTTTAGCACAATCACTTTTACCAGATAAAATTATGGAAGTTTTTATATTTAACTCTATTTCATGTCATCAGAAAATCTAGTTATTTCATGGCTTTTGAGTGACTTCACAAGTCAAATACAGCTGCAGTACTTTAATCCATCAGAAAAAATAATTATACATACAATACACGCAAAAATAATTATACATACAAATATAAAAAAGGACTGGAATACGTTTTTTTTTTTTTTTACCAGAGTGTGTACTGGTTTTCTATCACTAAATGGATGTTTCACAACTTTTACAAGGATTGTTTTTAAACCCCATTATTGCATAAAAGGGGACAAAATAAATCATGAACGTATATTGCCGTTTTTTTGCTACATATAATTTAACTTTTCATATATAAATCTGAAAAAGTTTAATGTCCCATTGTTTACAGTTGGAACTTACAGTTTCAAATTTTTAAAACTCTGATTTACATTGTAAAGCTCACTGTTTTTAAAAGTCAAAAGTTATGACTAGACTTGTGCGCGGCGTAAAATTTTGTTTAGTTTCAGACCAATTTGTATTTTTCGAATTTTGTTTTTGGATCAATTCGAATTCGGATACATTCGAATGTATTTGTTTCGGATTTGAATACATTTGGATGTATTCGGTTCAGATTCAATTCGTACATTTGGAAGTACGGTATGCATTAGGTGGGATGTGCTGTGTATTAGACTAGTATTATGTACTGTATATTAGGTGTAACCCATCTGAATCAACTTAAGTACCAACCTCACAGATACTAGCTACACAATATGCACAGAGCTAGCAGAGGTATATAACCTAATATACAGTACATAATACTAGTGTAATACACAACCTATCCCACCTAAGAACCAACCTCACAGGTACCAGCTACATAATGTGCCCTGCACAGAGCTAGCAGGTTGATCTAACCTAATATACTGTACAATAAATACTCGTGTAATTGTGATTAGTCCATGGCCATTCGAATGTAACGCATAAATCCTAACTAATTCAGATTTATTCGTTACAAATGCATTTCGGATTAGTTTAGTTTTGTTGCTAGGGTAATTCTGAAATTCGAATCAATCCGAAGCTCAGAATTTGACACACATGTCTAGTTATGACCACTTTGATCATCGGACCTTTAGCGAATATAAATTTAGAAATTTTAAATAAAAGCGTCTGAGTATTTTTTGAACTTTTAAGCATTAACGGCCAGATTACACACTAACACGCTAATGGATTTTCGCTTGTGCGCTAACCCAGATGGGTTAGCAAGCGTATTAAAAGTAAAAACTGTATATATATATATATATATATATATATATATATATATATATATATATAAAAACACAGCACACAGAAAAAGTCCAGCACTCACTCACAAGCTCTCAGCTAAGATTAAAAGCAAAACAGGAAGAGTCAGTTACCGCATTTGGCCAAATGGGACAAGCCCAGGTACCACTTCAAAGTCTCTTCCAAAAACCTGGGTCCCTAATACAGCCACACAAATGCAGCCACGGACACAAATGCAAGCTCTTAATAAAAAAAAACTGTGAACAAGTCAGGGTTCAGGGACTTATGTAATCACCCTAAGCGTAAGCAAAATAAGGAAAAGTGGACAGCACTTTCAGACCGGACCAGGTACACATCCCATGACTCCTAAACAGGATCATCTTTGGTTTCTATCCAACTCACTTAAAGCTACACTATTTCCAGAATCACAGGCAGTTAACCCCGGGCCTGCCAAGGTGCAGGTCCATAGGGAAAATTACACAACAGACAACACAGCACACAGAAAAAGTCCAGCACTCACTCACAAGCTCTCAGGCTCTCAGCTAAGATTAAAAGCAAAACTGGAAGAGTCAGTTACTGCATTTGACCAAATGGGACAAGCCCAGGTACCACGTCAAGCTCTCTTCCAAAAACCTGGGTCCCTAATACAGCCACACAAATGCAAACTCTTAATCAAACAAACTGGGAAAAAGTCAGGGTTCACTGGCTTATGTAATCACCCTAGGCGTAAGCAAAACAAGGAAAAGTGGACAGCACTCTCAGACCGGACCGGGCACACATTCCATGACTCCTAAACAGGCTCAGCTTTGGTTGCTATTGCACTCACTTAAAGCTACACTATTTCCAGAGTCACAGGCAGTTAACCCCGGGTCTGCCAGGGTGCAGGTCCATAGGGAAAATTACAAAGCAGACAACACAGCACACAGAAAAGTCCAGTACTCACTCACAAGCTCTCAGCTAAGATTAAATGCAAAACTGGAAGAGTTAGTTACTGCATTTGGCCAAATGGGACAAGCCCAGGTACCAAAGCTGAGCCTGTTTAGGAGTCATGGGATGTGTACCCGGTCCGGTCTGAGAGTGCTGTCCACTTTTCCTTGTTTTGCTTACATATATATATATGTATATATATATATATATATATATATATATATATATATATATATATATATATATATATATATATATAGACATATTACAGCCCTTTCCAATCAAATACCTTGTCATATTCCATATCCCTTTTAACCATTATAAAAAAATAATAATATTTAAATGAATAATTTTTTATCAGAAAACTTTTACATGAATGTAATACTTTATTGTAATGTATTTGATGTATTTTTTTAAACCTTTATACTTTACACGAGGCCTTCGATCATGCTAACGCAAAAAACGCAAATTGTAATAGAGCCCCACTTGGAATCTAGCCCTAAGTAAGGTACTTGTCAATGTTAAGGGATATTGAAATTATTGTCCTAAGCAACAGGGAAAAAATGAAGCTCTAAATTTTATGAAATTAAGCATGGCAGAAGATTTTGTAGTGAATGCTTTTTTATTTAGTGAAAAAATGACCAGTTGTTGTAGAACTATATAGCTTTAAAGTTTTCCTAATTTTCGCATGCTCAGTAGTATTTCTTTCCTAAGATATGGTGAGTCCACGGCTTGAGTAATTACTGTTGGGAATATCTCTCCTGGCCAGCAGGAGGAGGCAAAGAGCACCACAGTTAAACTGCTAAGTATCACTCCCTTACCCACAAACCCCAGTCATTCTCTTTTCCTTTGGTGCATGGAGGAGGTGAAGTTTAGGTGTCTGAAGAAAAATTTTGATTTCATCTACAAGCAAGTTTTGGGGTATAGCCGTATTCCACGTCATTCCTTGCAGTCGGGTAGTGGTGGCTTTAAAGCAGTTAGAAACTTGTAAAGAGGTACTTACTGCATTTTCCTAACAATTGCTGCCCTAGTTTAGAAAGCCAGAGTTGGCTACTCTGTTCTTTCTTTTTCAAAGGTCTCTGTGAAGAACTATGTCTTCTTATACCTTGTAACTGTCTACATGCCGGACAGCGGAACAGGTAAGTGCTTTTTGTTCCAGTTGGGGAGAACATGCACTTAACAAATTAAAAGACACTGCTTTTTTTATTGGGACATAGATAATCCTGTTCTATGGGTTACACTGGAGCATGAAGCAGGCACTGTAGCATGTGTGAGACTTACATTTAAACTCTTTTAAAAAGAAAGGGTCAAATGTTTTTATTAGGCTTTATTTTCTGGCACATATTTACTTGATAAAACAATACAAGTTTAAACTGAAAGTAAGGCTGAGTTCTCTATTTCAGCAGTGTATTCATTTCCCCTTTGCTTTAAAATAAAACAATGCAACATTTGAAACTGTTAGGTTTAAAAAAAATGGTTATTCCTCTCTGTGTAGCAGCAATAATTTGAGCTCGGCAGTTGCGATCACATGACCGGCTTTACTTCATAATGTCTCTGAGGAAAAAGTTGTTTTTCTCTATTTCTGGGTGATCCGGTCTTAATTGGTAGCGGTAAGGCACCTCAGTAATTGAGGTGTGGGGTTGCCTGAGGGGTATTTTAGAAGTTTATTTGATGTCTTTTCTTCGTTCCCATGGATGGAATTGGAATCTGGAAAAAAGCTCCCTTTCCCCTGCTACAAGAGTAGTGTTCTTAGGGACCATAATTGATTCTCTATTGATGAAGATTTTTCTGACAGAGTTTAGGAAATACAAAATCATTTCCTCTTGCCTCTCTCTTCAGGCTTCTGCTTATCCTTCAGTGGCTCAATATATGGAGGTAATCGGTCTAATGGTGGCTTCCATGGACATCATTCCTTTTGCTCGATTCCATTTGAGAGCTCTCCAGTTGTGCATGCTCAGACAATGGAATGGCGACCATGCAGATCTATCTCAGAGAATAGAGTTAGATCAGTCATCAAGGGACTCTTTGGATTTCTCAGGAACATCTGTCTCAGGGAACATGCTTTTGGAGACCTTCCTGGGCGATCGTGACCACGGACGCCGGTCTGCTGGGCTGGGGAGCAGTCTGGAACTCGTTAAAAGCTCATGGCCTTTGGACTTGGGAGGAGTCTGCTCTTCCTATAAACATCTTGGAGTTGAGGGCGATTTACAATGCTCTATTGGCTTGGCCTCAGTTGTCCTCAGCCCAGTTTATCAGGTTCCAGCCAGACAACATAACCTCTGTGGCTTACATCAATCACCAGGGAGGAACTTGGAGTTCCTTAGCCATGAAGGAGGTTAATCGGATTCTTCCGTGGGCAGAGACCCACAATTACTGTCTATCTGCCATCCACATTCCAGGAGTAGACAACTGGGAAGCGGATTTTCTGAGCAGACAGACTTTTCATTCCGGGAAGTGGGAACTCAAACCGGAGGTGTTTTCCAGCTTAGTCTTTAAATGGGGGTGCTGGTGTTAGATCTGATGGTGTCCCATCAGAACGCCAAGCTTCCAAGGTACGGTTCAAGGTCAAGAGATCCACAGGCCTTTCTGTTAGATGCTTTGGCGGGTCCTTGGGTTTTCAGGTTGGCATACGTGTTTTCTCCGTTGACTCTCCTTCCACGAGTCATTGCTCATATCAAACTGGAGAGGGAGTCGGAGATTCTAATAGCCCCTGCGTGGCCTCGCAGGAGATGTCACCCCTCCCACCTTGGAGACTACCTCTGAGGAAGGACCTCCTGAATCAGGGTCCCTTCCTTCATCCAAATATAATTTCTCTGAAGCTAATCAGCCAATAGAATGCGAGCTCAATCCTATTGGATGATTGGATCAGCCAATAGGATTGAACTTCAATCCTATTGGCTGATTGCATCAGCCAATAGGATTTTTTCTACCTTAATTCCGATTGGCTGATAGAATTCTATCAGCCAATCGGAATCTAAGGGACGGCATCATGGATGACGTCACTTAAAGGAACCTTCATTCGTCGGGTAGTCGTCGGATGAAGAGGATGCTCCGCGTCGGATGTCTTGAAGATGGACCTGCTCCGCGTCGGATGAATGAAGATAGAAGATGACGTCTGGATAAAGACTTCTGCCCCTCTGGAGGACCACTTTGCCCGGCTTGGATGAAGACTTCTCCCGGCTTCGTTGAGGACTTCGACGCGGTTGGATGAAGACTTCTGCCGCTTCCTTGAGGATTGATGTCCGGTCTTCAGAACTGTAAGTCGATCTTCAGGGGGTTAGTGTTAGGGTTTTTTTAAGGGTGTATTGGGTGGGTTTTATTTTTAGGTTAGGGTTTGGGCCTGCAAAAGAGCTAACTGCCCTTTTAAGGGTAATGCCCATCCAAATGCCCTTTTCAGGGCAATGGGGAGCTTAGGTTTTTTTAGATAGTATTTTATTTGGGGGGTTGTTTGTGTGGGTGGTGGGTTTTTCTGTTGAGGGGTTGTTTGTATTTTTTTTTACAGGTAAAAGAGCTGATTACTTTGGGGCAATGCCCCGCAAAAGGCCCTTTTAAGGGCCATTGATAGTTTAGTTTAGGCTAGGGGGGGGGGGTTATTTTGGGGGGTGCTTTTTTATTTTGATAGGGCTATTAGATTTGGTGTAATTAGTTTAAAAATCTTGTAATTTGTTTATTATTTTCTTTAATTTAGTGGGGGGTTTTGTACTTTAGCTAATTTAATTTAATTCATTTAATTGTTGTTAATTTAGTTAATTTATTTAATTATAGTGTAGTGTTAGGTGTTATTGTAACTTAGGTTAGGTTTTATTTTACAGGTACCTTTGTATTTTTTTTAGCTAGGTAGTTATTAGACAGTTAACCTAGTTAAAATAAATACAAACTTGCCTGTAAAATAAAAATAAACCCTAACATAGCTTAGGGTTCATTTTACAAGTAAGTATTTAGTTTTAAATAGGAATTATTTAGGTAATGATAGGAATTTTTTGTTAGATTTATTTTAATTATATTTAAGTTAGGGGATGTTAGGGTTAGACTTAGGTTTAGGGGTTAATAAATTTAGTATAGTGGCGGCGACGTTGGGGGCGGCAGATTAGGGGTTAATAAATGTAGGTAGGTGGGGGCGATGTTAGGGATGGCAGATTAGGAGTTAATAATAATTAACTAATGTTTGCGAGGCAGGAGTGCAGCGGTTTAGGGGTTAATATGTTTATTATAGTGGCGGCGACGTTGGGGGCGGCAGATTAGGGGTTAATAAGTGTAGGTAGGTTGCAGCAACATTGGGGGAGGCAGATTAGGGGTTAATAAATATAATGTAGGTGTCAGCGATGTTGGGGGCAGCAGATTAGAGGTTCATAAGTATAATGTAGGTGGCGGCAGTGTGCGGAGCGGCAGATTAGGGGTTAATAAATATAATGCAGGTGGCGGCGATGTAGGGGGCAGCAGATTAGGGGTTAATAAGTGTAAGGGGTGTTTAGACTCAGGGTTCATGTTAGGGTGTTAAGTGTATGTATTAAATATAAATTAGAGAACTGGCACTAGATATAGTGTATAGAGAAATTAATAGATAGTTAATCCGGTGCTAACCCTACAATATACATAAGTAAAAATAACAGGTAAGGGAACCTAAAGTTAAGGGTTTTGTATAGCACTCATTCCTACTAAGGTAATTAAAAAATTGAATTTTTATTCTTGTTAAAGTTAAAAAAGGAGAAATAACACCTTTTAGAAGTACCCACTATGTCGCTGTGCACCTTGTCCCCCTGTTTCCTGGCCGATAGCAGCTTTGGCTTCAGGTAGCAGGGACAAGGGACAGCAAATAAAACCAAATCAAATGTGCACCGAAGTGCTTACAAATCTCACAAACGCGTTTCGGCTGTGTTAACCAGCCTTTGTCAATGTGTTAGAACAAACCGAGTCCCGGGTGCCAACCTCTTTTATAGTGCTAGCAACTTATCTCACAGCCAATCAGCTGAAGCCTTTTGGAACGCCCATCATCGCACCAATGAATGGCTGTACATTCAGGGCGTGTGTTGATGCTTACATCTGATAGGATTTACTAGATCGGCTTCGTCTCTACTGATTTTTTATTGGTTGTGAGCGCTGACAACTTAACCTTCTTTATACGATGCCTAAAATGAAACGTATGTGATCGCTTATAATACTTGTGCGTGGCAATAATTCATAATTGATACTATCATGACTATATATAAGTGTATCATATTTCGGCAAACACTCTTTTGATTTAGCGTCAATTTGTCTCATCAGCACTGCTGTACGTGGTATGAATAACCATATCCTGCAGTATTCCTATGCTTTTGCACTGAATAAACACTGTCGCTTCATCATTTCTGCGCTGATAGGGTCTAAAAATTCCTTGCACTTAATTCATAACTGATACTGTCATGACTATATATAAGTGTATTATATCTCGGCAAAAACTCTTGTGATTTAGCATCAAACTATCCCGTCAGCGCGGCTGTTCATGGTATGGATAATCATATCCTGCAGCATTCCTATGCTTATGCACTAAATAAACACTGTCGCTTCTTCATTTCTGCGCTGATAGGGTCTAAAGATTCCTTGCACTTAGTCATATGACCTATTACTTTATGCGATCGCTCAGCAAACTATAGGTAGGTAGTTGAACTAACAAATTCCTGTCTCGCTAGACACAGGTCTACCTACATTTATTCGGAGATCGCAATTGTCTAGCAGAGTCGCCACCATTTTAACCCCTATTTTCAGTCTCCCATGCAGTATTAGCAATTCAGTATATCGAACTCACTTATGTTTGTATATGATCCATCATTGTTCACAACGGATTCAGTTATGAGCATATCCCAAGGGCGGTGACAACCTCCCTGTGGATGTCCACGATGTACACATAGCATTGCACAGTATTTCACTTAGCACGACATTAATCCAAAGACGGTATCTTAAATAATGTTTGCAAACTTCACACACCATAATTCATAGATTATCACTCAGGTTTATTGTCTCATATGTTTCTAGCATCATTATTACTAAGAGTGCATTTCAACAGTATTTGTACATTTTTTACACACTTACCTAATACGATAAAGCCTAACACATATATAGAGAAGGGTGTATATATATAAACCTTCTTCTATGTGAGCAATTATCAACATAGGTTAATATTCCTAACTTAAAGGGCCACTAAACCCAAAATCTTTCTTTCATGATTCAGATAGAACATACACATTTAAACAACATTACAATTTACTTCTATTATTTATTTTGCTTAATTTTTTAGATATCCTTATTTGAAGAAAAAGCAATGCACATGGGTGAGCCAATCACATGAGGCTTCTATGTGCAGCAACCAATCAGCAGCTACTGAGCATATCTAGATATGCTTTTCAGCAAAGAATATCAAGAGAATAAAACAAATTAGATAATAGAAGTAAATTAGAAAGATGTTTAAAAATGCATTATCTTTCTAAATCATGAAAGAAAAAATGTGGGTATCATGGCCCTTTAAGTGCATTAGTATGAAAATACATATGCATTGTATATGGAATTTACGATGTGTAATCTGTTGAAGAGTTGTCATAAAAATAGTTTTTTAAAAACAAGGAAAAAAGCACTATGGGCGGCACTTAAGACAAAATATTTCATTTAATGTGTGTATAATATACCAAGTAACTGTTGATTATTAAATCAGGGTATTACTCGTCTTGTATCCTATTTGGAACACTTTAGGCATTTTAACATATCATGGAGTATAACTCCAACTAAAAATCAACTCTTTTTGATTCACATTATACAATACACTGTGAAAAATAGTTACAGATTATGAATACTATGACTGATTATTAATCTTTTTTTTTTTATATATCTTTATTTTCCGATTGCCATACAAAATATGATTCAAATACAATTCCACAAGTAATATAACATATATGCATATTACAAAAACAAATATTTCATTAGACAATAATTCTTTAACAACTATTTGCAACTCCAAGTGATATAATTATCCCTTAATCTGTCAGAAAAGATTTTTCACAACACCCTTGGTATTCCTATAATACATTAATCAGACTAAGTATGGCAATTTTCCCTAAACTAAAAACTTAAATAACAAAACAAACAAACAAAAAAAAAAAAAAAAAAAAAAAAAAAAGGAAAATTAACCATTCCTCTCTCTTCCACCTCCTCTTCCCTCTTCACCCCTCACTCCATCATCCTGGAATAAGGAATATTGGTCATCTGTAATAACCAACTTAAACATATTCCGAACCTATAAACGGTGCAATTAATAGCCTCTGAGTTTCTATTGAGAAGCTCTTAATTATTAATCCCCATTTATGAAAAAAACTTCTAACTTGAGATTCTGAATTCACGGAAACATCAAATTGCTCCATAATGAATTGATTTTGAAGTTTTTGAATAAATTCCTTAAGGCTGGGAGCTTTCTTAGATTTCCAATAATTTAATATCATTAATCTAGCAGTTATAATTATGACATTCAATTGGCGAGTATTTTTAAGTGATGATCCGTCCTGCGTTACAAAAAAGAACACCTGTTTATCACTTAACTGGATATTAGTCATATTAATTTTGTTAATCCAAGTGTTTATTTTAAGCCAGAATAATTTCACTTTAGGACATCCCCAGAAACAATGATATAGGTCTGCATTTATACTCTTACATTTCGGACAGCGTCCCTCTGTTTTATCCCATTTAGCTTTAACCTGAGGTGTAACATATGCATTATTTACAAATTTGGTATGTGTTTCTCTCCATGATGAAGAAATTGTCGCCCTATCTATTAAATTAAAGCTTTGTTGTAACCTTTTCGGGGGGATCTGCCATATATCCGCTAATTTTTGAAGATTCTGATATCCAAATAAAGAAATAATTATTTTATATACTGTCGAGATACTGTATTTACCAGCCTTAAATAGAGTAAAAGCAGGTTCCAATATATTCCAAGACTCAGATATTATATTTTTCTGTATGATTCCTTGTATATAATGTCGTATCTGTAAAAAGGCAAAAAATTCACTATTTTCAATGTCAAAGTCTTGTTTAAGTTCAGAAAATTGCTTGCACATCTTCAATTCTAGGTCAATGCATTGATATACCATTTTAAGTCCTTTCCCTGTCCAATTTTAAAAAAAATTCGAATCTAATGCTGGAGTGAAATTAGGATTACCATTGATAGGTAGATATTTAGAAAAAGTTGGATTAATACCTAATATTTTAAGTATTTTCTGCCAGGCCATTATTACGTACTGAATCACAGGGAATTGAGAAATTTTAGTGGGCAATTTATCAGGTAACGTATGGAGAAGTGCTGGAAGAGAGTATGGATATACCAATATGTCTTCCACAGGAAGTACGGCGTAGTAGTCCGCACTAACCATCCAATCTATTGCGATTTTACATAAACACGAGAGATTATATATTTCTAAATCAGGTAACGCAAATCCACCATCAATTCTATAGAGGGACATTTTTTTAAACGCTATTGATCTTCTTTTCTCTTTCCATATGAATTGTAAACATGCTCTTCTATAATCAATTAAATCTTTCTTTTTTATCAAAATAGGTAAGTTCTGCATTAAATAGAGTAATTTCGGGAAAAGAAGCATTTTAACTAAATTAATCTTGCCAGTTATAGTAAGTTTAAACTTTGCCCATTTTTCCATATCCCGCTTTATTTTAAGAAAAACCGGGAGATAGTTGTAATCATACCATTCTTTGTAATTTTTAGATAATTTAATCCCTAAATATGTAAAAGAATCTTTTGACTCTTTAAATGGAGATAAGTGGTATGAGTCCTTATTTTTATTTAGCCAAAAAAAATCTGTTTTTAATGTATTGATTTTATAGCCTGAAAAGGCCCCAAAGTCTTGTAATATCTGTATCAATAAAGGTATATTTTTTTTTGTATTTGTTAATAATACCAATAAATCGTCAGCATATAAAAGTGTTGTTATTCTTCTATTACCTAATTTAACCCCGTCTAATTCTTTCCTCAACAGGATCGCAAGGGACTCTAAGGCCAGATTAAAAAGATAAGGGGATAATGGGCACCCTTGTCTAGATCCCTTAAAGAGGGGAAATTGTTCTGAAGATGTTCCATTAATAATGACCGATGCCCTAGCTGAGTTGTATATTGACCGTATAAGATGGAAGAAAGGGCCCTCGACTCCATATTCCTTTAAAGTAAAAAATAAATGGTCCCAGGTAATGGAGTCGAAGGCCTTCTCTGCATCGATTGAAACAACGGCAGCATCCTTTCTTGTAATGTATACCCTTTCCTTATCTGGGGTATAATATGAGTTTAATAATAGCTGTAGTTTGCGTAAGTTCCGGGTAGATTTCCTCCCAGGCATAAAGCCTACCTGATCCTTATGTATCATAGATCCAATTATAAGTTTAAGTCTAGATGCTAAAATAGACATGAATATTTTATAATCACAATTTAAGAGTGATATTGGTCTATATGAGCTAATCTCTTCTGGATTTTTCTTTTTTTTAAGAGCTAATGTAATAAATGAAGAAGCAAAAAATCTTGAGCATGGGACATTATCAATGAAATACTGGTTAAACAAATTGACTAGTAATGGAGAAATTTCATCTGAAAGAATTTTATACAACTCAGCCGGGATCTGATCTGGTCCTGTAGCCTTATTAGCTGCTGATGCATTAATAGCGTTGGTCACCTCTGATAAGGTTATAGGTATATTCAATTTATCTAGATTAGTCTTATCTAATAATGGAACCTGTCTTTTCCCCCAAAATTCCTCCTGAATTTTAGGGTTTATTGGTGTTGCTGAATACAGATCTCGAAAATAATCAGATGCATATTCTCGTAATTCGCTAGGATGTGTAATTCTAGTAGATTCAGTTTTAAAGGCTTCAATCATTTCTCTCTTTTTTTTGGATTTAGTTAAATTAGCAAGGTGTTTTCCTGCTTTACCGCTGTGTCTGAAAAAGAAGAACTGTCTTCTAAGGTCCTCCTGTGTCACCTTTTGTTCTAAGAAAAGTTCTCTTTCCTTTTTAACTTTATGATATAGTTCCCAGGATTTATTAGAAGGGTCACTAATATAGGTGTTATAACTATTACGTAACTGATTAGCAAGTTCTATATCCTTTCTTAAATTAATGCGTTTCTGCATAACTAGGTAGGCTTTAATGTCACCTCTTATTACTGCCTTGAATGCTTCCCATAAGGTTTCTATTTTAATTTCTGGTGTGGAATTAGTCTTAATATAATCTGACCATTTTACTTTTAGCCATGTTTTAAATTGGACATTTTGAGCAAGATATCTTGGAAAATAAAATCTATTAAAATTGTTTTCTTGTGGCTTCCGAATTCTAAAGTTAAGAGTAAGAATGGCATGATCCGAGATAATAATTTCTTTTATATCAGCCTTTAATTCTAATCCAAGTATTTTAGCACTTACCAAGAAATAATCTATTCTGGACATCGTTTTATATGAACGAGATTCACAAGAGAACTTCCTCAAATCTGGATTTTGAATCCTCCAGATATCTTTACTATGTAGTATATTGCAGAAATTTTTAAATATTTTGACTTCTTGTTTACTATTCCTATTCTGTGCAGGCTTTAACCTATCTAGTGTAGGATATCTAGCTAGGTTAAAGTCACCTGCAATAATCAAATTATCTGTAAAATTAGGTAGTAATTTAGACTGTAAATTAATCCAAAATTGCTTATCCAATTTATTCGGTCCATAAACATTGCATAATATAAGGGGCATTCCATCTAACTCTAGATATATAATAAGATATCTTTCTTCTCGGTCAACCTCTGTTCTTAAAATTTTATAGTGTAAATCTTTATGGAAGAGGAATGCTACTCCTTTTTTCCTGTTTGTACAATGAGTACCTACTACTTCCCCTGATTATTAATCTTATATATTACAGAAAGACCCAATAATTATTTGCTTCATTCATTCCATGTGGCATTACTGTATTTAGTTTGAATATCCAGCTAGTTTCTTTTTGTAATAAAATATTCTCAGTATTATCGCCTCTAATGCCCGGTTTCACTCTTTCTATGCCCCAAAATTTGAAGGATGTAGTTTTACCTGCATGATTAAGCAGGAAATGTTTCGCTACACTTGTGATTTATTTACCTTCTTTCAGATCTTTTTGGGCATTACGTATGTTACTGAGGTGTTCAGTTTTTCTGGTACTCAATTTTCGGGTTGTCATGCCTGTATATATTAAATTGCATGAGCATGATAAACAATATATGACATTGTCACTCTGACAGTTAATATGAGTTTTAATCTTCCATTTCTTAGAAAATCTGTCAGCAATGGAGTCTTTTTTAGTCATAAATTGACAAGTTTTACAATGGCCACATGGAGTAGAGCCTTGTTATATTGGTTTTTTATTTCTGTTTCTATCAAAGTGACTTTGTGTGAGATTGTCCCTTAAATTTCTGGCACGTCTAAATGTGAAAGATGGTCTTTCTGGTAATAATCCTTTTAAACGTTCATCACTTTGGAGGATATGCCAGTGTTTTTTGACAATTGAGCTCACTTTCTCACTTTGATTGCTATAGGTGGATATGAATCTAATAGTATTCTCCTCTGATCCACATTTTTTTTTTTGTTTTTAAAAGATCTGACCTGTTTTTGGCTAGTGCTTTTTGATAAGCCTTAGCTAATAGTTTCCTAGAGCAGCCCCGTTGAAGGAGTCTGTCTCTTAATTCTAGTGCCGATTTTTTGAAAGAGTTTATGTCTGTGCAGTTTCTCCTTATTCTAAGGTATTCACCGTATGGAAGACTGGTGATTGTGGACGGATAATAATTGCTACGTGCGTGTAGAATATTATTTGTAGCAGTAGCTTTTCTATATGTGTCCATCACTAATTTGTCATCATTCTTAGAAATAGTTAGGTCCAAAAATTCAACTTTTTCGTAACTAACATTATAAGTCAGGTATAATCCAAATGGATTGATGTTAAGTAATTTGATGAATTCATTCAGTGACTCCATCAATCTATCCCGTCAGCACGGCTGTTCATGGTATGGATAATCATATCCTGCAGCATTCCTATGCTTATGCACTAAATAAACACTGTCGCTTCTTCATTTCTGCGCTGATAGGGTCTAAAGATTCCTTGCACTTAGTCATATGACCTATTACTTTATGCGATCACTCAGCAAACTATAGGTAGGTAGTTGAACTAACAAATTCCTGTCTCGCTAGACACAGGTCTACCTACATTTATTCTGAGATTGCAATTGTCTAGCAGAGTCACCGCCATTTTAACCCCTATTTTCAGTCTCGCATGCAGTATTATCAATTCAGTATATCGAACTCACTTATGTTTGTATATGATCCAACATTGTTCACAACAGATTCAGTTATGAGCATATCCCAAGGGTGGTGACAACCTCCCTGTGGATGTCCACGATATTTGCAAACTTACATCGGACCTACAAAATAAAAGCACTATAGAAGGGGAAGTTGTGGGAGAGTGGTCACAATCACTAAAAGATCTAAAAAAGATTAGAAAAAAACAAATTAAAGGTCAATGGAACCTGGGTATGTATGATTTCTATCCAAAGAACAGCGTCATACCCAGAGGTTTACACCTTAGAATGTTTCCTTCTGTCATGTCTGAGGTCTTGTCAGTTTGTCTGTCCCTTTAAATTTGAACCCTTTATAAGGCTCCTCCTAACTAAATCCTGTTCTCTGTAATTTGATCCTTATGCTGAGTATCCTGGCTTGTGCTGAAGCAATCTACATGCTCTCCGGATCTCTACCTGAGCCTACTTACAGGAACTCACCAAAATCTATTTCCTGTAACTTTTTGTTATTTCTTATGCTTGCTACAAATACCTTTGAGGAATAGAAGAAAATAGAGGGGCGCCTCATGTGTAGGATCAACAGATATAAAAATCAGTGATAACAGTAGTAGAGCCAAATGGGTACTCACACACTTCACAAGCACACCAATGTGCTGGTAGTAGCAGGCTGCAGATTCAAATAGGTGTGGCAGCTCACCTCTCAGGTAGTACTGTGATGCTGGAGATGGAAAAGGAGACACAGAAAAAAAGCACTACATGTGCAGACTGTTAAAAATATAACAAACAATATTTTCAGTGGTACAGATGGTTACTCACATATTCCATGAGCACACTTATGTGCTGGTAGAAACAAGCTGCAAATTTTAGGCAGGTGTACCAGCTCACCCCAGATCAGGTTTCTTAATGCTGTAATCAAATGGCTCCAATAGGTAACACAAAGTCCCAAAAAGGTAGAGAGACTCTTATGTATCAGCAGGGCAGTAGGTAGGTAAAGATATCCACTCAAAGGCGTATTTCCAGTAAAATACACATATTTATTAAAAACAAAAGTTAAAAAACACAACAGAACAATTGCTGTGTTAGGTGGATAAAAAAGGGGTTAACAGTGACCCCAATAATGCAACGCGTTTCTCGGTTTAGCACCGTTTCATCAGGCATAAAATTGTTCTTATTCCTACCTCTCCTGCCTGAGAGGCAGGAGAGGTAGGAATAAGAACAATTTTATGCCTGATGAAACGGTGCTAAACCGAGAAACGCGTTGCATTATTGGGGTCACTGTTAACCACTTTTTTATCCACCTAACACAGCAATTGTTCTGTTGTGTTTTTTAACTTTTGTTTTTAATAAATATGTGTATTTTACTGGAAATACGCCTTTGAATGGATATCTTTACCTACCTACTGCCCTGCTGATACATAAGAGTCTCTCTACCTTTTTGGGACTTTGTGTTACCTATTGGAGCCATTTGATTACAGCATTAAGAAACCTGATCTGGGGTGAGCTGCTACACCTGCCTAAAATTTGCAGCTTGTTTCTACCAGCACATAAGTGTGCTCATGGAATATGTGAGTAACCATCTGTACCACTGAAAATATTGTTTGTTATATTTTTAACAGTCTGCACATGTAGTGCTTTTTTTCTGTGTCTCCTTTTCCATCTCCAGCATCACAGTACTACCTGAGAGGTGAGCTGCCACACCTATTTGAATCTGCAGCCTGCTACTACCAGCACATTGGTGTGCTTGTGAAGTGTGTGAGTACCCATTTGGCTCTACTACTGTTATCACTGATTTTTATATCTGTTGATCCTACACATGAGGCGCCCCTCTATTTTCTTCTATTCCTCATAGTTATACCCGGACCAGTCGGCGAGGAGGAGGCAGCCACCACAGGGCTTTTCCACTTGGTTTTGAAAAGGACTCATTTTTGCCTTGATTTTGTAATTATATTTGGACTTCCCTCATTTGAGAGGATTTTATTTCAGTTTTCTCTTATTTTGTTTTATTTTTTTATCTGTATTGTATACACAATTACCAATTTGCATTTTTTAAAGAGTATATAGATTAATATCATTATCTATATTATCACTAGCGCCCCCTTACTTTGCTGTAAGGCTATATCTACAAATACCTTTGTCTCCTCAGCATTTACTTAAGCTTTTAGGCTTACCACTCACAGATTGTGCTTCTCAGAATTCCTCTGCCGTGCCTGTCAGCAGCTCCTCTGCTATACTCACAGCCTGCACTTCCTGTTTGGCAATACCGGACTCCAGGTAACTGCTGCTTTTCCTCTAGCATAATCTTTCACCAGACCACAGGATTAAAGGTACTGAATTTTTCCTTTGGCATTACTATTTTGAAAGTGTTTTCTGGACTCATCAGGTTTTATTGCAAACTTGTATCTTTTATGTTGTGAACTGAACTTATCATTCAAATCTGTGCCTATGTACATTCACTCCAGGAAAAGGCTGCATTTCTCATATATGTGACTCTATTTTCTGTGATACTCCTACAAGTGAACTGACTTATTAGCTTAAGTATAAGTATAAATATCCTACCTATTCTTCAGTATTATATGCAAGTTTCATTTTTGTCTCACTCTTGCCTGTTAATTCTTATATACAGGCACTAATATCCTTTTCTCCTCTGTTCAGCAAGTATTGGATTCAGCTCTCACTAATTAAGCTAATCCTGTCTGCAGAGTTGAGAATTACTTTTTAACCCATACTGGGCCCTCAGTCTAGGATCAGAATAGGGGATTGTGACTTAACAGCCCCGATATTTGTGAGACTGAGTGGTAACCTAACCAATTCCCTGTATTGATTCTTACATATTACAGAGCCCAAAAGAAAAAGAAAAGGGAATTAGTATGGAGTTAGCAGAACTCACTAATAAAGTATCTGCATTAGCTCAGAACATGGATATACTAATTCAAGGCATTAGAGAGATCCAGTCTGAGAATCAGTATCTCAGAACAGTCATTAGAGACAACATTGACAACAGACCCTCCATGCCTGAATCACCCCCTGATCCTCAAGTCTGTCCCCCAGAGAGATTTTCAGGGGATAGAAATCAGTTCAGAGACTTTAAAAATTATTGTCTCCTTTTCTTCTCATTGAAACCTAAGACTTATCCTACTGAACGTACAAAAGTTCTTACTGTTATTTCATATCTGAAAGGAGAACCCAAAGCTTGGGCTACCAATTTTTTTGAGAATAATGATCCAATTCTGGATTCTCTACAACAGTTATTTGAGAAAATGTCTTTCCTCTATGAGGATAAAAATAAACAGAATACAGCTGAAAATGCACTTAAGGCATTAAAACAGAATAGAAGACCTGCTGAGGATTATGTCTCTGATTTCAAAAGGTGGGCACCTGACAGCATGTGGAATGAGGCAGCATTGCTATACCAATTTCGTACTGGTCTTTCAGACATTGTTAAGGATGAATTGGCAAGGGGTCCTCTCCCCTCTACTCTCAATGGACTTATGTCACATGCTGTCACTATAGATCGGAGGATTTGTGAACGTAAAAGTGAGAGAGGTTATGCAGAAAAGCCATGGAGAAAGTCACCTATACCATCCTATACTCCTCCTGTTGCCCGCACTTCTGATGAACCAATGGAGATTGCTTTTACTAAAGGTCCTTTGACTACAGAAGAAAAGAACAGAAGAAAGGCCAATAATTTGTGCTTATACTGTGCTTCCAAAGGCACATACAGTAAAGGACTGTCCTATTCTCCAGAAACAAAAGGGTAAGAGTAGGTCTTCAGTAGTAGTTTGTACTCAACACTTTTCACTTATTACTCATTGTAACCTCTCTATCTCTTTACAGTGGGAGGGACAAAGAATCCAGACACAGGCCATTATTGACTCCGGAACCACGGGCAATTTCATTGATAAAACTTTTCTTGATAAATATCACATTCCATTAATAAAACCTATTGATTCACTAGCCATACGTGTGATTGATGGTTCTTATTTATCTTCAGGTCCTATCACCCATAAGACTGTACCACTGCTCATGACCACTACTTCTGGTCATAGAAAGTCTATATCCTTTGACGTTATAGTATCACCCCTGTTTCCTATAGTTCTAGGTCTACTCTGGTTGCAAACACACGAACCTCAGATATCTTGAAGTTCTCTTCAATTCTACATTTTGTTCTAAATCCTGTTACCTGCCAACACATATACTTAACACATCCATTGAGACTCCTGTTATTCCTAAGACATACTCAGACTTTATGGATGTTTTTGACAAAACTGAAGCAGAAAACTTACCTCCACACAGGTCATACGACTGCCCCATAGAATTGTTACCTGGTTCTGATATCCCATACGGACATATATACCCTCTTTCTGAGCCAGAATTAGTACATTTGAAACAATATCTCAATGACAACTTACGGAAGGGCTTTATTAGGCCATCCACATCCCCAGCTGGAGCGGGTATGTTCTTCGTCCGTAATAAAGA
This sequence comes from Bombina bombina, assembly GCF_027579735.1. NCBI lineage: Eukaryota > Metazoa > Chordata > Amphibia > Anura > Bombinatoridae > Bombina > Bombina bombina. The sequence continues at coordinate 797,671,018 of NC_069500.1, read as the reverse complement.
TAACACGTTAAGACCAATTATTGATTACCGAGAGCTCAACAAAAGAACCAAGAAGAACAGATACCCTCTGCCCCTTATTCCAGAAATCATAGAACGATTACAAGGGGTGACTATTTTCACTAAACTCGATCTGAGAGGGGCGTATAATTTAATAAGAATCAAAGAGGGACACGAATGGCTGACAGCGTTTCGAACAAGGTATGGCTTGTTCGAGTACGCTGTCATGCCATTCGGTTTATGTAATGCACCAGCAACTTTTCAGTGCTTTATTAATGATTTATTTAGAGATCTACTTGACTTATGTATGATTATATATCTTGACGACATACTGATTTACTCCAAAACTGAAGAACAACATATTATACATGTACGCACTGTTTTACTCCGACTTAGACAAAATTCACTTTATGCTAAACCTGAAAAATGTATTTTCAATACAGATACTATATCTTTTCTGGGTTATTCAATTTCTCCTTTAGGCATACAGATGGAACAAAAAAAAAATAGAAGCTATAACTTCTTGGCCTACTCCTACTAACAAGAAGGAGATACAGTGTTTCATTGGTTTTGCTAACTTTTATAGAAGATTTATCAGAAATTTCTCTTCTATTGCTAAACCTATCACTTCTTTAAGTGGTAATTCATCAACATTCCATTGGACCCCTCAAGCAGAACAAGCTTTCCAAAAGTTGAAACACTCTTTCACTACTGCTCCAATTCTTAAGTTTCCTGATCCCCAATTACAATATATATTGGAGGTTGATGCATCTGACTATGGCTTGGGAGCTATTTTGTCGCAAAGAAAAACACCCAACACCCCCATGCATCCCGTTGGTTACTTTTCAAGAGTTATGACATCCCCAGAAGTGAACTACTCCATTGGAGAAAAATAACTCCTGGCCATAAAATCTGCCCTTGAATTTTGGAGGCATCTCCTGGAAGGTACAACCATTCCTTTTTTGATTTACACCGACCATAAAAACTTGGAATACCTTAAAACCAATAAAACATTATCGGCACGTCAAATCAGATGGAGCTTATTTTTCAGTCGTTTTGATTTCCTTATTACATACAGGCCTGGATGCAAAAATGGTAAGGCCGATTCTCTTTCCAGGAAAGTTTTAAGACCTTCATATTCCAACACAACTGGTAGTGTCATTCCCCAAAGTAAATTTATTGGTTTAGCTTTGGATTTCACTACTAACCTCCAGTCCTCTTAAAAACAAGATCCCGACTTACCTCTGCCTTACCTTACCAAAAATAAGGATGGTCTGTATTATCATGATGGAAAGCTCTACGTACCCTCAAATCTACGAAAAGAGATCTTGAATTCTGTCCATGAATCCGTTATATGTGGTCATCCTGGATTCCGTAGAACCAAACATCTCCTACAAAGGGATTTCTGGTGGCCCTCCATGTCATCTGATGTTGATAAACATATCAAAGCTTGCACTATTTGTGCTATGGCGAAACCATCCAAGGCAGCTCCATATGGTTTACTCTTATCTCTACCCGTGGCTGATAGGCCTTGGAAAGACATTGCTATGGATTTCGTGGTAGAACTTCCTAGCTCTAACAACCATAACTGCATCATGGTGGTCGTCGATTTGTTTTCCAAGATGGCTCATTTTGTACCTTGTCATTCCTTGCCTACAGCCTCTGAAACTGCAAAACTTTTTCTTTCTCATATTGTTAGGTTGCATGGACTTCCAGATACCATAACATCAGATAGAGGTTCTCAATTCACCTCAAAGTTCTGGACTCAACTATGTATCATTTTAAAAATACAGCGCAGACTCAGCTCTTCATATCACCCCCAAACAAATGGGCAAACGGAGAGAACAAACCAGACACTTGAGCAATACTTACGCTGTCATTGTGCTTTCTTACAGAATGATTGGTTGTCTTTACTACCTACTGCTGAATTTGCTTTTAATAATGCAGTTAATGCTTCCACAAAAGTTTCACCTTTTTATGCGAATTACGGTTTCCATCCTAGATTTCATTTATATCCCAGAGAAGACACCATCTGTCCCTTGGTCAATGACACAATAAACGAATTATCTCAACACTTTCGGATCATTCAGGACAATCTTAAAACATCTCAACAACAACAGAAGTCCTTTTACGATTTACGCAGGAGGCAACCCCCTGCTTATGCAGTTGGTGATATGGTTTGGTTATCGACTAAACATCTGCATCTGAAGGTTCCTACCAAGAAACTGGCTGCCTTATATATTGGTCCAATTAGGATATCTAGGGTTATTAATCCCAACGCTGTCACTTTGGAATTGCCGGACTCCATTCCAGTGCACCCCACCTTTCATGTCTCGCTCCTTAAGCCCTCTACAGTTGGGGCTCCTCCCTTCTCTAGTTGTGCTCCCCCGATTTCTGATCTTTTGCTTCCAGAATATGAGATTCAGGACATTTTGGATTCCCGTTTTCATCTCAATGAGCTGCAGTATCTCATCCATTGGAAGGGGATTTCCCATGATGAGGATTCTTGGGAACCCTCCACGAATCTGACGGCTCCTCGCTTGGTCTCTCTCTTTCATCGGAGGAATCCTAATCGTCCTAGGCCCTGAGCCTCGGAGTGGCTCCTTTGGGGGGGGTTCTGTCATGTCTGAGGTCTTGTCAGTTTGTCTGTCCCTTTAAATTTGAACCCTTTATAAGGCTCCTCCTAACTAAATCCTGTGCTCTGTAATTTGATCCTTATGCTGAGTATCCTGGCTTGTGCTGAAGCAATCTACATGCTCTCCGGATCTCTACCTGAGCCTACTTACAGGAACTCACCAAAATCTATTTCCTGTAACTTTTTGTTATTTCTTATGCTTGCTACAAATACCTTTGTCTCCTCAGCATTTACTTAAGCTTTTAGGCTTACCACTCACAGATTGTGCTTCTCAGAATTCCTCTGCCGTGCCTGTCAGCAGCTCCTCTGCTATACTCACAGCCTGCACTTCCTGTTTGGCAATACCGGACTCCAGGTAACTGCTGCTTTTCCTCTAGCATAATCTTTCACCAGACCACAGGATTAAAGGTACTGAATTTTTCCTTTGGCATTACCATTTTGAAAGTGTTTTCTGGACTCATCAGGTTTTATTGCAAACTTGTATCTTATATGCTGTGAACTGAACGTATCATTGAAATCTGTGCCTATGTACATTCACTCCAGGAAAAGGCTGCATTTCTCATATATGTGACTCTATTTTCTGTGATACTCCTACAAGTGAACTGACTTATTAGCTTAAGTATAAGTATAAATATCCTACCTATTCTTCAGTATTATATGCAAGTTTCATTTTTGTCTCACTCTTGCCTGTTAATCCTTATATACAGGCACTACTATCCTTTTCTCCTCTGTTCAGCAAGTATTGGATTCAGCTCTCACTAATTAAGCTAATCCTGTCTGCAGAGTTGAGAATTCCTTTTTAACCCATACTGGGCCCTCAGTCTAGGATCAGAATAGGGGATTGTGACTTAACAGCCCCGATATTTGTGAGACTGAGTGGTAACCTAACCAATTCCCTGTATTGATTCTTACACCTTCTTTCTATAATCTAAAACCTGAACTAAGGACTAAATGGGAACAAGCCCTAAATGACTGTTCTCTCAAATTGATAGGTTATCTCATAGAACACAAGACTGAAAAATTAAATTCAGTTACACAAGAGATTAATAAACTCAGTGACAGTCTAAAAATATACGAAACAAGGGACGATTTTCAGAAATCATATAATAAAATTAAAACTGATGTGGAGAGATTTGCTAAATTTGTCTCAGAGAAAAAAGAAAGAAAGATTGACAGAGACTTAAATGATTACTCGCAAGGAAAAGTATATTCCTGGAAAAAAAGTACCACCCAAATTTCTGACTCAGAGGGCACTGACATAGAGTATGAATCTGCAGATGCAGAAGCATCTGACAGTGAAGTAACTCCTAGATCAATACTTACTAATAGTACGAAAAAATCTAAACCACATATCAACATAAATAGAATCCCTTTAGACGGAAAACCCACAGAGGGCGAAGTAAGACACCCCCAAACAAGACGACAAGTTCGGTTCAATCAAAAACAACAACATCACAAGAACCCACCACACAAACAGAAATAGAAGATAATGATAAGAATGATAACCTTAACATCATTAATCTTTCTGAATTTTTTTTAACCCCTACACATATATGTGCACTCAAGAAAGGCCTATCTTTTGTACCCTCCAACAGTATTGACAAATTTGAGGCAATCAAAGACACACATTTATTTGTTAGAAAAGTGCTACTCAAGAAATATTTCTCAAATTCTGATGACCCTGACAGTTTGACCACAACTGACATAACTGACAGAACAGCCCTTAATGATTTAATATCATTACATGAAGATAATGAACTAGCGACCAATTAATTGTTATCTAACAATGATAACTGGAGAGAAATTATAAAAACCAAGTAACAATTTGTTCCCCCAAGCACTATTTCACCTCAAGCAGTGACATTTTTAAATCTAGTATGTCAGGATATAATATCCATGAATGAGGATGAAAGTGTCACGAGTAACATGACTAAACCTGAAATTGAGGCAATAAAAGAAATGACCCAATGGACAGACGTCCAGATAAAAAAATAGTGACAAGGGGGGTAACATCGTAATTTGGCCCACCACAATGTATACTGTGGAAGCTATGAAACAACTTTCAAATAACGCTAATTACAAAAGACTTCTGGGCAACCCAACAGAGAACTTTCAAGAGATATATCAGAGACTTATTGACACAGCACTTAATGATAAGATTATTAACCATAAAGAACATAAATACTTAATGGTTACCAATCCTAGAGTAGCGACCTTGTACTTACTACCTAAGATCCATAAAAATATCTCATGCCCACCTGGGAGACCAATCGTCTCAGGAATAGGATCATTGACAGAAAAAGCTAGCAGATATGTTGATGCAAGATTAAGAAACATTGTTGAGGCTCTACCATCACATACCAGAGACACAATGCACATTTTGAATAAAATGCAAAGTATTCAAGTAACGGAACATTCCATCCTAGTAACATGTGATGTAGAGTCTCTCTATACGAGTATTAAAACTGAATGGGACATCAAAGCTATAGCTCATTTTCTGCAAAAAGATACTAATATGGATCCAGCCACTAAAGAGTTTATCATTAAGTTACTGAAATTTGTTCTCACACACAATTATTTCGTGTTTGATGACAAATTTTTCTTACAAGTCTGTGGCAATGCAATGGGCACATCCTGCGCGCCAACATATGCCAATATATACCTGGGCTGGTGGGAAGAGATGATTGTGTTCAATGAACATATGAACCAGTATACACAGTACATCTCCCACTGGTCCAGGTATATAGATGACATTCTCCTTATATGGGAGGGTCCAATGGAGTCACTGAATGAATTCATCAAATTACTTAACATCAATCCATTTGGATTATACCTGACATAATGTTAGTTACGAAAAGTTGAATTTTTGGACCTAACTATTTCTAAGAATGATGACAAATTAGTGACGGACACATATAGAAAAGCTACTACTACAAATAATATTCTACACGCACGTAGCAATCATTATCCGTCCACAATCACAGACATAAACTCTTTAAAAAAATCGACACTTGAATTAAGAGACAGACTCCTTTAACGGGGCTACTCTAGGAAACTATTAGCTAAGGCTTATCAAAAAGCACTAGCCAAAAACAGGTTAGATCTTTTAAAAACAAAAAACAAAAAATGTGGATCAGAGGAGAATACTATTAGATTCATATCCACCTATAGCAATCAAAGTGAGAAAGTGAGCTCAATTGTCAAAAAACACTGGCATATCCTCCAAAGTGATGAACGTTTAAAAGGATTATTACCAGAAAGACCATCTTTCACATTTAGACGTTCCAGAAATTTAAGGGACAATCTCACACAAAGTCACTTTGATAGAAACAGATATAAAAAACCAATATACCAAGGCTCTACTCCGTGTGGCCATTGTAAAACTTGTCAATTTATGACTAAAAAAGACTCCATTACTGACAGATTTTCTAAGTAATGGAAGATTAAAACATATTAACTGTCAGAGTGACAATGTCATATATTGTTTATCATGCTCATGCAATTTAATATATACAGGCATTACAACCCGCAAATTGAGTACCAGAAAAACTGAACACCTCAGTAACATACGTAATGCCCAAAAAGATCTGAAAGAAGGTAAAAAAATCACAAGTGTAGCGAAACATTTCCTGCTTAATCATGCAGGTAAAACTACATCCTTCAAATGTTGGGGCATAGAAAGAGTGAAACCGTGCATTAGAGGCGATAAAACTGAGAATATTTTATTACAAAAAGAAACTAGCTGGATATTCAGACTAAATACAGTAATGCCACACGGAATGAATGAAGCAAATAATTATTGGGTCTTTCTGTAATATATAAGATTAATAATCAGTCATAGTATTCATAATCTGTAACTATTTTTTACAGTGTATTGTATAATGTGAATCAAAAAGAGTTGATTTTTAGTTGGAGTTATACTCAATGATATGTTAAAACTCCTAAAGTGTTCCAAATAGGATACAAGACGAGTAATACCCTGATTTAATAATCAACAGTTACTTGGTATATTATACACACATTAAATGCAATATTTTGTCTTAAGTGCCGCCCATAGTGTTTTTTTCCTTGTTTTTAAAAAACTATTTTTACGACAACTCTTCCACAGATTACACATTGTAAATTCCATATACAATGCATATGTATTTTCATACTAATGCACTTAAGTTAGGAATATTAACCTATGTTTATAATTGCTCACATAGAAGAAGGTTTATATATATATACACCCTTCTCTATATATGTGTTAGGCTTTATCGTATTAGGTAAATGTGTAAAAAATGTACAAATACTGTTGAAATGCACTCTTAGTAATAATGATGCTAGAAACATATGAGACAATAAACCTGAGTGATAATCTATGAATTATGGTGTGTGAAGTTTGCAAACATTATTTAAGATACCGTCTTTGGATTAATGTCGTGCTAAGTGAAATACTGTGCAATGCTATGTGTACATCGTGGACATCCACAGGGAGGTTGTCACCGCCCTTGGGATATGCTCATAACTGAATCCGTTGTGAACAATGATGGATCATATTCAAACATAAGTGAGTTTGATATACTGAATTGCTAATACTGCATTGGAGACTGAAAATAGGGGTTAAAATGGTGGCGACTCTGCTAGACAATTGCGATCTCAGAATAAATGTAGGTAGACCTGTGTCTAGCGAGACAGGAATTTGTTAGTTCAACTACCTACCTATAGTTTGCTGAGCGATCGCATAAATTAATAGGTCATATGACTAAGTGCAAGGAATCTTTAGACCCTATCAGCGCAGAAATGAAGAAGCAACAGTGTTTATTTAGTGCATAAGCATAGGAATGCTGCAGGATATGATTATCCATACCATGAACAGCCGTGCTGACGGGATAGATTGATGCTAAATCACAAGAGTTTTTGCCGAGATATGATACACTTATATATAGTCATGACAGTATCAGTTATGAATTATTGCCACGCACAAGTATTATAAGCTATCCCATACGTTTCATTTTAGGCATCGTATAAAGAAAGTTAAGTTGCCAGCGCTCACAACCAATAAAAAATCAGTAGAGACGAAGCTGATCTAGTAAATCCTATCAGATGTAAGCATCAACACACGCCCTGAATGTACAGCCGTTCATTGGTGCGATGATGGGAGTTCCAAAAGGCTTCAGCTGATTGGCTGTGAGATAAGTTGCTAGCACTGTAAAAGAGGGTGGAACCCGGGCATCGGTTTGTTCTAACACATTGACAAAGACTGGTTAACACAGCCGAAATGCGTTTGTGAGATTTGTAAGCACTTTGGTGCACATTTGATTTGGTTTTATTTGCTGTCCCTTGTCCCTGCCACCTGAAGCCGAGGGAGCTGCTATCGGCCAGGAAACAGGGGGACAAGGTGCACAGCGACATAGTGGGTACTTCTAAAAGGTGTTATTTCTCCTTTTTTAACTTTAACAAGAATAAAAATTCAATTTTTTAATTACCTTAGTAGGAATGAGTGCTATACAAAACTCTTAACTTTAGGTTCCCTTACCTGTTATTTTTACTTAGGGTGTTAAGTGTAGACATACATTTTATTTCCTCATAGGAAATGGGGCTGCATTAGGGAGCTTTACGTGGTGTTAGACTTTTTCTCAGCTGGCTCTCCCCATTGATTCCTGGGGGAAATCGTGCACGAGCACGTACGACCAGCTCACCGCTGACTTAAGCAGCGCTGGTATTGGAGTGTGTTAAGGAGCAAAATTTTGTCAACGCTCACTTCTTGTCTTTTAACGCCGGGTTTGTAAAAACTCGTAATACCAGCACTGTAGGTTAGTGAGCGGTGAGAGAAAACTGCTTGTTAGCACCGCACAGCTCAAAACTAAAAACTCGTAATCTGGCTGTTAGATTTTAAATATTTAAACAAACAATAGAATTTTAAAAAATACATCTGTATAATTGTCTTAGGCAAATGTTTTCTTTGAATATATCCTTCTATCTAGTATATATGTACTGTTTAATGTCCTTTTAACACTGATTATGCTTTTTTGTTTTATTGAGGATGTAATTTGTTGCATGAGTGTTATATATATTAGTGACATATAAAAAAGTGCAATTTCAGTTAGAACTGAGATAACTCATTTTGTTTAGTGGCTAACTGCAATAATGGTCACTAACTGATCTTGTCACAAGAGAATAAACAGACAGGGTCAGGCACTGATATAAAGAATCAATACAGTTCAGTATTGCTCTTGATCCAGACAAACAGTGGAACACGTTAGGTCTCTGTGAAGATCTAGAACCTATAGAATACAATGTCAGATTATTTTGGTTAATGGATTGATTGATTTGGATTTTGTTTAGTTTGTTTGTTTTTTTTGGGTTTTCACAATAGCTTTATTGAGAGATTTTGCAATTAAAATTACAAACATTTTCAAAATGATATAGCATTGATATAGTACAATATATATGCAATACCAATAAGTCAATTAAATATAATGTAAATCAAAGCTCAAAATCATAACTTTTACAGACAGCTCCACAACTCTTTAGGATTGAAAAAAAAAAACAGCAAAATTACTCTTGTTCTTTATTTGTTTTATTTTGTAGGTGTTACGGTAAGTCAGAGAAATATCAGGGGAGGTAGGTAAGGATATATATTTTGGCCATTCGTAATTAAACAGTAATCAGGGACGGTTCTTAATAGAGGCCAAATAGTCTTCGCAAATAAAGGAGATAGAGAAGTACTCATCTAGTCTTTTCATGGTTGCATAATGGTACCTCTCAAGTAGTAATGCAGAAGAGACTAAGTCTCTCCACATGGTGATGTTGGGAGAGACTGTTTCCAGTGTTGTGGGATCAAGCGTTTGGCATTATTGACCATTATATATAACAGATGGAGTCTAAGGTTACAATGGACTTTGGGGATTTTATTGAACAAAATAGGAATCGGGTCTCTAGGTAAGGTGATCCCTATCGCTGTGTCTATTTCTTTAATTAATTGAGTCCAGAAAGGAGCTATACTGAGGCAATCCCACCAAATATGTAGGAATGTACCTGCATTGCCACAGGCTCTCCAGCAGTCAGAGGAGGAATTCTTAAAAATAGTGGCCAAACTGGATGGGGTAAGGTACCACCTACACAATAGTTTGGCATTCATCTCCATAATTTGCAAGGAAGATGTGGATTTAGTCATGTTTTGAAATATGGTAAGCCAGTCATTTTGTGAGAGTGGAATCTGTGTTTCAGTTTCCCATTTGCTAGTCTAAGAGGTTAGGTTCCTGGAATGATGTGTTATTAGTAGGTTATAAGATATTGATGAATATTCTCTTGTAGTTAAGATAGAATGACAGAGTGATTCAAAGGGGTATGAGTATGTTTTTTATTTTATCTTTGTGAGTATCCAGTAAATGTTTCAACTGTGGATATCTAAACCAGTGATAGAATATCCCTGTGTGAAAGTCTTGTAGGTAAGTTTTATTTTGCCTGACTGTAGGACATCATAAAAAGGAGCCATAGCTGAGGGTATAATTGTATTTTAGATTTGGAGCTGAAGCGATTGGTAGATTTGGGTTGGAGAATAATGGGGTCAGCGGGGAGTGATTAGTAGAGATGGTAGGATATTTTGTTAGGTGTTTGTCCCATATTTTATAAGTGTCTGTCATCAGTCTGGAAGGGTGAAGGTCAAATTGCCTTTGTTGGGGAGGTAGCCATAACCCATAATTTGTGTCAGGAAGTAAAACATATCTCAGCCTAATGTCATTATCCCTTTAACCCCTTAAGGACACGGCCATTTTTCAATTTCTTTCCCTGAAGGACCAGGGCTATTTTTAAATTTCTGCGGTGTTTGTGTTTAGCTGTAATTTTCCTCTTACTCATTTACTGTACCCATATATATTATATACCGTTTTTCTCGCCATTAAATGGACTTTCTAAAGATACCATTATTTTCATCATATCTTATCATTTACTTTAAAAAAATGATAAAATATTAGGAAAAAATGGAAAAAAACACACTTTTTCTAACTTTGACCCCCACAATCTGTTACACATCTACAACCACCAAAAAACACCCATGCTAAATAGTTTCTAAATTTTGTCCTGAGTTTAGAAATACCCAATGTTTACATGTTCTTTGTTTTTTTTTGCAAGTTATAGGGCCATAAATACAAGTAGCACTTTGCTATTTCCAAACCATTTTTTTTCAAAATTAGCGCTAGTTACATTGGGACACTGATATCTGTCAGGAATCCCTGATTAACCCTTGACATGTATATATATATTTTTAGAAGACATCCCAAAGTATTGATCTAGGTCCATTTTGGTATATTTCATGCCACCATTTCACCACCAAATGCAATCAAATAAAAAAAATTGTTCACTTTTTCCCAAATATTTTCACAAACTTTAGGTTTCTCACTGAAATTATTTACAAACAACTTGTGCAATTATGGCATAAATGGTTGTAAATGCTTCTCTGGGATCCCCTTTGTTCAAAAATAGCAGATATATATGACTTTGGCGTTGCTTTTTGGTAATTAGAAGGCCGCTAAATGCCACTGCGCATCACACGTGTATTATGCCCAGCAGTGAAGAGGTTAATTAGGGAGCATGTAGGGAGCATCTAGGGTTAATTTTAGCTTTAGTGTAGTGTAGTAGACAACCCCAAGTATTGATCTAGGCCCATCTTGGTATATTTCATGCTACCATTTCACCGCTAAATGCTATCAAATTAAAAAAAACGTAAAATTTTTCACAATTTTAGGTTTCTCACTGAAATTATTTACAAACAACTTTTGCAAGTATGGCATAAATGATTGTAAATGCTTCTCTGGGATCCCCTTTGTTCAGAAATAGCAGACATATATGGCTTTGGCGTTGCTTTTTGGTAATTATAAGGCCGCTAAATGCCGCTGCGCACCACACGTGTATTATGCCCAGCAGTGCAGGGGTTAATTAGGTCATTTGTAGGGAGCTTGCAGGGTTAATTTTAGCTTTAGCGTAGAGATCAGCCTCCCACCTGACACATCACACCCCAGGATCCCTCCCAAATAGCTCTCTTCCCTCCCCCATCCCACAATTGTCCCCGCCATCTTAAGTACTGGCAGAAAGTCTGCTAGTACTAAAATAAAAGGTATATTTAAAATTTAAAAAAAATTGTAAAGCATATTTACATATGCAGCTGTGTAGGATCCCCCCTTAGCCCCCAACCTCCCTGATCCCCCCCCCCAAACAGATCTCTAACCCTCCACCTCTACCTTACTGGGAGCCATCTTGGGTACTGGCAGCTGTCTGCCAGTACCCTGCTTGCAAATACAAATGTTTTTTTTTTTAGGTTTTTTAAAAAAAAATTCAATTTTTTCTGTAGTGTAGCTTCCCCCCCCACAGACAAATCCCCCACCCGCTCCCAGATCCCTTGGATTTATTTTTGTTGGGGATTGTATCCCCCCTTACTGCCAGTCTTATATAATTATTTTGCTGTAGTGTAGCGGTTCCCACCCGCTCCCTCCCCATGCACGCGCCCACCAACCGGCCCCCGTGCACGCGCGCGCTCCCGTGCGTGTGCCCAACAACCCCGCCCCCGATCCCGCCCCCCTCTCTCTTCAATTTGTCACCGATGGCCGCCCACCCGCCTCCCACGGTCAGCTCCCACCCACCAACGATTGCGGCCATCGATGCCGGTGCAGAGAGGGCCACAGAGTGGCTCTCTCTGCATCGGATGGGGGACAAATGTTATTGCAGGATGCCTCGATATCGAGGCATCACTGCAATAACCGTAAAGCGGCTGGAAGCGATCAGGATCGCTTCCAGCCACTTTAATCCCCAAAGTCGTACAGGGTACGTCGCTGGTCTTTAAAGACCAGGTTGTGTGCGACGTACCCTGTATGACTCGTGTCGTTAAGGGGTTAAGACTGCCTTTCCTGATTCTGACACTCATGCTGTTTTGGGCAGTATTTACATTCAGCTTGCCTGTCTGATTAATCATTCATGCACCTGATTCCCTCAGCCTCTTTTTAAGCCTTCTCAGGTCTAATGTGCTTTGCATTAACTTTGAAGTTGTGATCCTGAACAACAGAGGTCTGTGACTATTTCCTGCATGAATACTACCAACTTATTCAAGCTACAGCATTTCCTATGCTTAAAATCATCAAATCGCAAGTATCCAAATAATTCCATTTTGTTACCTGGACACTGCTACTTAACAAACTCTGAACTTTATTATAAATCAAGTATACTTTTGGTTATCATCACTCTCTAATTATTACAACAGCATCTTACTCAGAACTTTATAACTATTCTCTTCTACAAGTTGCCATAGCTGAAATATTATTCTACAAATATGTTAACATATTCAGAACTCTGCATCTATGTGTTCAGTTAAAAGCTTTCATGTGATTCTCCAATATATGCACAAACAGTAATTAATGCCTAAAGCTTGCAACTTGACTATCACCTGTGCTGCTCTGCTTATCACTGACATACAACTCTATATAATATTATGTACTGTGAACCTGCAACAAACCTAAGGCCTAGATTTAGAGTTTGGCGTTAGCCATCAAAACCAGCGTTAGAGGCTCCTAACGCTGGTTTTGGGCTACTGCCGGTATTTAGAGTCAGTCAGGAAAGGGTCTAACGCTCACTTTGCAGCCTCGACTTTTCCATACCGCAGATCCCCCTACGCCAATTGCGTATCCTATCTTTTCAATGGGATCTTTCTAACGCCGGTATTTAGAGTCTTGGCTGAAGTGAGCGTTAGAAATCTAACGACAAAACTCCAGCCGCAGAAAAAAGTCAGGAGTTAAGATCTTTCTGGGCTAACGCCGGTTTATAAAGCTCTTAACTACTGTGCTCTAAAGTACACTAACACCCATAAACTACATATGCACCCCTAAACTGAGGTCCCCCCACATCGCTGCCACTCTAATAAAAAATGTTTAACCCCTAATCTGCCGACCGCAAGCCGCCGCCACCTACATTATCCCTATGTACCCCTAATCTGCTGCCCCTAATACCGCCGACACCTACATAATATTTATTAACCCCTAATCTGCCGCCCCCGCTATCGCTGACACCTGCATATTTTTTTAACCCCTAATCTGCCGCTCCGTACACCGCTGAAACCTACATTATACCTATGTACCCCTAATCTGCTGCCCCTAACACAGCCGACACCTATATTATATTTATTAACCCCTAATCTGCCCCCCACAACGTCGCCGCCAGCTACCTACAATAATTAACCCCTAATCTGCCGACCGCACCTCACCGCTACTATAATAAAGTTATTACCCCTAATTAACCCCTAATCCGCCTCACTCCCGCCTCAATAACCCTATAAGAAATAGTATTAACCCCTAATCTGCCCTCCCTAACATCGCCGACACCTAACTTAAATTATTAACCCCTAATCTGCCGACCGGATCTCGCCGCTACTCTAATAAATGGATTAACCCCTAAAGCTAAGTCTAACCCTAACACTAACACCCCCCTAAGTTAAATATAATTTAAATCTAAAGAAATAAATTAACTCCCCCAACATTACAACCCACCACCCACATATTTTAGGATTAATATTTATTTTACAGGCAACTTTGTATTTATTTTAACCAGGTACAATAGCTATTAAATATTTAAGAACTATTTAATAGCTAAAATAGTTAAAATACTTACAAAATTACCTGTAAAATAAATCCTAACCTAAGTTACAATTAAACCTAACACTACACTATCAATAAATTAATTAAATACAATACCTTCTATTGGCTGTTCCGATCAGCCAATAGAATGCGAGCTCAATCTGATTGGCTGATCCAATCAGCCAATCGGATTGAACTTGAATCTGATTGGCTGATTCCATCAGCCAATCAGAATTTTCCTACCTTAATTCTAATTGGCTGATAGAATCCTATCAGCCAATCGGAATTCGAGGGACGCCATCTTGGATGACGTCCCTTAAAGGAACCTTCATTCGGACATAGGACGTCGCAAGAAGAGGATGGATCCGCGCCGGAGGTCTTCAACATGGAGCCGCTTGTCACCGCTTTGAAGAAGATGGTTGCCGGTCCGGATCTACTCTTCTGCCCGGATAGGAGGAAGACTTTGGAGCCTCTTCTGGACCTCTTCAGCCGCCGCTTGATAGAAGACTTCAGCCGGATTATGGATCGCCAGCCCCCGCTTGGGCTTGGATGAAGACTTCGGAGGCTTGGATGAAGACTTCGGAGGACGGATTGGTGAACCTGGCATGGTGAAGATAAGGTAGGAAGATCTTCAGGGGCTTAGTGTTAGGTTTATTTAAGGGGGGTTTGGGTTAGATTAGGGGTATGTGGGTGGTGGGTTGTAATGTTGGGGGGGGTATTGTATGGTTTTTTTTACAGGCAAAAGAGCTGAATTATTTGGGGCATGCCCTGCAAATGGCCCTTTTCAGGGCTGGTAAGGCAAAAGAGCTTTGAACTTTTTTAATTTAGAATAGGGTAGGGCATTTTTTTATTTTTGGGGTCTTTGTTATTTTATTAGGGGGCTTAGAGTAGGTGTAATTAGTTTAAAATTGTTGTAATATTTTTCTAATGTTTGTAAATATTTTATTATTTTTTGTAACTTAGTTCTTTTTTATTTTTTGTACTTTAGTTAGTTTATTTAATTGTAGTTATTTGAAGGTATTGTATTTAATTAATTTATTGATAGTGTAGTGTTAGGTTTAATTGTAACTTAGGTTAGGATTTATTTTACAGGTAATTTTGTAAGTATTTTAACTATTTTAGCTATTAAATAGTTCTTAAATATTTAATAGCTATTGTACCTGGTTAAAATAAATACAAAGTTGCCTGTAAAATAAATATTAATCCTAAAATAGCTACAATATAATTATTATTTATATTGTAGCTATATTAGGGTTTATTTTACAGGTAAGTATTTAGCTTTAAATAGGAATAATTTATTTAATAAGAGTTAATTTATTTCGTTAGATTTAAATTATATTTAACTTAGGGGGGTGTTAGTGTTAGGGTTAGACTTAGCTTTAGGGGTTAATAAATTTATTAGAGTAGCGGCGAGATCCGGTAGGCAGATTAGGGGTTAATAATTGAAGTTAGGTGTCGGCAATGTTAGGGAGGGCAGATTAGGGGTTAATAATATTTCTTATAGGGTTATTGAGGCGGGAGTGAAGCGGATTAGGGGCTAATAACTTTATTATAGTAGCGGTGAGGTGTGGTCGGCAGATTAGGGGTTAATTATTGTAGGTAGCTGGCGGCGACGTTGTGGGGGGCAGATTAGGGGTTAATAAATATAATATAGGGGTCGGCAGTGTTAGGGGCAGCAGATTAGGGGTACATAGGGATAACGTAGGTTACGGCGGTGTACGGAGAGGCAGATTGGGGGTTAGTAATAAAATGCAGGGGTCAGCGATAGCGGGGGCGGCAGATTAGGGGTTAATAAGTGTAAGGTTAGGGGTGTTTAGACTCAGGGTATATGTTATGGTGTTAGGTGCAGACTTAGGAAGTGTTTCCCCATAGGAAACAATGGGGCTGCGTTAGGAGCTGAACGCTGCTTTTTTGCAGGTGTAAGGTTTTATTTCAGCTCAAACAGCCCCATTGTTTCCTATGGGGGAATCGTTCACAAGCACGTTTTTGAAGCTAGCCGCGTCCGTAAGCACCGCTGGTATCGAGAGTTGCAGTTGCGGTAAATATGCTATACGCTCCTTTTTTGGAGCCTAACGCAGCCATTCTGTGAACTCTAAATACCAGCGGTATTTAAAAGGTGCGGCCACAAAAAAGCATGCGTAGCTAACGCACCCCTTTGGCCTCAAAACTCTAAATCTAGGCGTTAGTTTGCATCTAAGTGTCAATCTTCTACCAGTTTACTCTGAAGCCTGAACATTCCACATTGCTATATTTTTCTTTCATTGAATCCTGCAGCTACTCCTATTAACTAACTATAAGTCACAGTGAAGCCAGAATATATTGTATACACATGTTGCACTCTCCATGAATTTTACAATAACTTCTAGCAACTATGAATCACAGAATATCATCTATCCACGTCCAGGATACTCTTCCCCGGGTCAGGGGTCGGTGTCTTCAAATCCCTACCACTGCCCTGAGGGTCTGTGTCTTGAACGCATGTACACCGGATCATGACAGAAAGTTAATGCCTAAAAAAGGGATCCGCAGTGGTAGTGGATGCACCGACCCTCAAAGGAAAATAAAAAATTACAACCTATCTCAGACCCAAGCTATCCCTAAAGGAAAAACAGAAGATTTTCATACTTTTAAAAATTTAAAGACACAGTACTCCCATTCTAGACTATCCTCTACTCATGTTCGTGATTTCCATTTTAGTGAAACTGATTCTGAATCGGACTATGAAAATGAAGAGGAAGTATCCATAGATTCAGCAGAAAAAAATCAGATCTTTAAAGATTAAAAGAGACAGAACCACTTTTCTAGAATTTCATCTACTCATGTTCGTGACTTCCAACTTGGTGAAACTGATTCTGAATCTGACTATGAAAATGAAGAGAATGTATCCATAGATTCAGCAGAGAAAATTCAGATCTTTAAAGATTTAAAGAGGCAGAACCACTTTTCTAGAATTTCATCTACTCATGTTCGTGACTTCCAATTTGGTGAAACTGATTCTGAATCTGACTATGAAAATGAAGAGGATGTATCCATAGATTCAGCAGAAAAAAATCAGATCTATAAAGATTTAAAGAGACAGAACCACTTTTCTAGAATTTCATCTACTCATGTTCGTGACTTCCAATTTGGTGAAACTGATTCTGAATCTGACTATGAAAATAAAGAGGATGTATCCATAGATTCAGCAGAAAAAAATCAGACCTTTAAAGATTTAAAGAGACAGGACGACTGTTCCAGAATACCATCTACTCCTCCTGTTTGTGATTCCCATCCTGGTGATACTGACTCTGAGTCTGAATATGTCAACGAGGAGGATGACTTCACAGATCCAGCTGAACTGGCACTAGACTGGTATGAGCGCAACTTTAATTCGCCACAAACTCAGACAAAACCTCAACCTATTGGCTATAATGACATCCTTGGTAGCTATATTTACAATATAGATGATACAGACAGCTCTCATCATGAAACCTCTCATGGAAAAACTGATCTTCCTATTTCTGATATTCCCATGGATTCTGTAGATTGGACAGATTCAGAGCTGGAAGAAGAGATATCTGGTTTACAGACTGCTGTTTGGAGAAATGGTCCCCTCAACTACTATGATGATTTATTACTTCAGAATTATGCATCCAGTGATGAAGAGGATTTCTGTTCTCAACCTGATATAAGGTACTCCAGGCCACAGTGGCACCACCCTAAGAAGCCTCGTATTGGGAAGAAATATCAGTTATCTAAGCTCTCTAAAAAAAAGAAGAAAAAGGAAATCTTTCTGCCTACAGAAAATCAGAAGCATAAAGAGGAAACTCAGCCTGAATCTCCTGTATCATTTCCTGTTGTGCCAGATCATCTATTGCCTCATGATACACTCCACACCAAGCTGGATGTTGTCTCTAGTTGCCATCAGTCTGTTTTTGAAGCACTTAATGGTTTATCTTATCAAACTCTACAATTACAAACACTGCTTTCAACTACTGATTCCTTACATCCCTCTCATGCTGCCTCAATGTCTGTAAACCCTGTGCTAGAAGCAAAAGATAATTTTGTTCCAGATATACAACCTTTCAGTTTTCCATAGGTAGTCCCTGGAGAATTTAGCCCTGAAATTCAAACTCAAATAAGTATGCCTGCTGAACCCCAGAAAACCTCTCAGTCAGAATCTTGTATCACAATTCCTCCGCATCTACCTGAGAGTGGCATATTTCAGTAAACTCCACCTTTTCAAAATTCTTCTGTTACTGCAGCTAAGAAAATGTTTTCCTTGGGAGATACTGCGCATCAACCTACATTTTCTACTACATCTGTTCCCTGTACAGGAATTCCTGATACTGAACCCTGTGAGGACAACATTGAACCTAGTTTGCAAGTGGATGTTCTTGACCCTGAAACTTGTACAAAAGTTCTTCAAGAAGATTCCCCAGTGGCTATTCCAAGTATAATCCCTGCACCATTGATTCAACATACAAAGCTGCAGAGGTCTCATATGAAAACGAGCAAAGGGGATTGCGTCCGATGCTGCAGTCATGAGACCTAAAACTTCCATGCACATAGCCACTAAAGGGAATGATTGAGACTGAAGGTTTCGACAAGCTGAAACCAATTTCATTTGTCTCTTGACTATTAAGGACAGAGTCATGGACACTGAATCTATCTGGAAACCTAAAAAGGTTACCCTTGTCTGAGGAATCAAGAAACTATTTGGTAAATTGATCCTCCAACTATGTTTTTGAAGAAACAACACTAGTTGATTTGTGTGAGATCCGGCTAAATGTAAAGACTGAGCTAGTACCAAGATATCGTCCAAATAAAGAAACACTGCAATACCCTGTTCTCTGATTACAGATAAAAGGGCACAGAGAACCTTCAAAAAGATCCTTGGAGCTGTTGCTAGGCCAAATGGAAGAGCAACAAATTGGCAATGCTTGTCTAGAAAAGAAAATCTCAGAAACTGATAGTGGTCTGGATGAATCGGAATGTGAAGATATGCATCCTGTAAGTCTATCGTGGACATATAATGACCTTGCTGAACAAAAGGCAAAATAGTCCTTATAGTCACCATCTTGAAAGATGGGACTCTTACAAAATGATTCAAAAACTTTAGATCCAGAACTGGCCTGAATGAATTTTCTTTCTTTGGGACAATGAATAGATTTGAATAAAACCCCAGACCCTGTTCCTGAAACCGAACTTGTATAATTACCCCTGAAAGCTCTAGATCTGAACACACTTCAGAAAAGCCTGAGCCTTCACCGGATTTGCTGGAACGTGAGAGAGAAAAAATCTTCTCACAGGAGGTCTTACTCTGAATCCTATTCGATACCCTTGGATGACAATACTCTGAATCCACTGATTTTGAACAGAATCTGCCCATATATCTTGGAATAATTTCAATCTGCCCCCCACCAGCTGAACTGGATTGAGGGCCGCACCTTCATGCAGACTTGGGGGCTGACTTCGGTTTCTTAAAAGGCTTGAATTTATTCCAACTTGAAGAAGGTTTCCAATTGGAACTAGAGTCTTTAGGGGAAGGATTGGTTTTCTGTTCCTTATTCTGTTGAAAAGAACGAAAATGATTAGAAGCTTTATATTTACACTTAGATCTTTTATCCTGAGGGAAAAAAAACTCCCTTCCCCCCAGTGATAGTTGAAGTAATTGAATCCAACTGAGAACCAAATAAATTGTTAGCTTGGAAAGAAAGAGATAGTAATCTAGACTTGTCCTTGTCAGCATTCCAAGATTTGAGTCACAAAACTCTTCTAGCTAAAATAGCTAAAGACATAGATTTAACATCAATTTTGATGATATCAAAAATGGCATCACAGATAAAATGATTAGCATGTTGAAGCAAACGAACAATGCTAGACAAATCAGGATTTGTTTCCTGTTGCACTAGGCTATCCAACCAAAAGGTTGATGCAGCCGCAACATCAGCCATCGAAATGGCAGGACTGAGAAGATAGCCAGAATATAAATAAGCTTTCCTTAGATAAGATTCAAGTTTCCTATCTGAAGGATCTTTAAAAGAAGTACTGTCTTTCATAGGAATAGTAGTACGTTTGGCAAGAGTAGAAATAGCCCCATCAACTTTGGGGATTTTTTCCCAAAACTCTAATCTAGCTGCTGGCAAAGGGTACAACCTTTTAAACCTAGAAGAAGGAATGAAAGAAGTACTAGACTTAACCCATTCCTTAGCAATCACATCAGAAATAGCACCAGGAACTGGAAAAACCTCAGGAGTAACCACAGGAGGTTTATAAACAGAATTTAAACGTTTACTAGTTTTGATATCAAGAGGAACCAACACTTCTTTTTACAAGAAACAAATATACTCAAACTTGAAAAGATAAGTAGATTTGTCAGTGTCAATGTCTGAGGTAGGATCTTCTGAATCAGAGAGATCCTCATCAGAGGAGGATATTTCAGTATGTTGTCGGTCATTGGAAATTTCATCAATTTTAAGAGAAGTTTTTTTTTTTTTTTTAAATCTTTTATTGAGGTTGTGCAGAGTAATACAAATTATATAAAATAACATAAGTCAAGCAAAAAACAATTTACAGTATAGATAATACAATACCAAGGACTGGAACCTCTTTCACTTTTTAACATGGCCTAAAAAGAGCATATTTCCTCACTTGACATTGTAGGCAGCACTTGAGCCGCACAAAATGGCAACAGACTCTGAGGGAGAAAAATTATTAGATTGAATGAATATGTTTAGACCTATTAGCGTAGATTAGGGTGAAAATTAACATACCAAGTGATAACCACAACAAAGGTATTATTCCCAAATGGAAATAACATGGTGGAGCAAACAATCAGAGACTCTTCTGAAAAGTTATGATAATCAGACCTGCTGAAGAATATGTAGTGGTTAGAGCCATCTCTGTGGTAATATGTAAATAAGAGTGTTAGGGAGGTATTTATGGCGTGGCATGGACAAGATAAGCCACATAGTTAATCCCCCTACATTAGGAGGCATATTATATACAGTGGGGGGGGAGGTGGTAGGTTGAATACTATTAATAAATATATAGCGCAGGAAACTGTTGAATTATAGGGTATCAGCTGTAGATAAATAGGGCAACCCTCAAGGGTTTATGCTATGTGTTGGCAACTAAAGATTTGATGGTTACTATGGGAGCGTCTTTCTAGTAGTATTAGGCATATAATATTTCTTTTTGGCATGTTAAGGAGGCAAAGGGCCTCATAGCAGATTTAAGTTTGTAAGATTAAATATGTACGGAATATAGCATAGATAGCTTATCTAGAGCCTTGCCGCAAAGTACATAATAAACATTGTTTGCAGAATTTGGTGAGCACTGCGGTGCAAGGCTATAACTGCAATATTTCCCCTGAGCTGTGTATTTGTGGAGTATGGGCGTCACGCCGCCCCGGCCGCAGGCAGTCGCACGCCATGTCCAATAGTTATACTGAAGCCCCAGGGACATATGCAAGGGTCAATACTCAACTCTGAAGCTCAGAGATAGATAGGGAGATGATAGTTTAGCTGTACTTTAGCAAGTGTGAAGAACCAAATTTTAAAGTAATGACTAGACATACATTCCTAATAGCCCAAATTTCTTTAGCTTATTCACTATTAATAACAAATAACATGTAAGAAAACAGATATACCCCGCGCATCTCTAAAGATGATGCGAATAGGTTAAGTAGGAGCTTTTCTGCATATTAAACTTTAAATAGCAGTTTGTTAGCATAATATAATGTAATAAAATGTAGATGAATATTCAGATTCAAAAAACATGCCCGACAGAGCAATATATAGTTAAGCACATATAGTGGGTTTTGAAAAACATTTTGCCAGCATAACATAATGTAGATTAGTATGAATAGGTACTTAGGGTAATTAGTAAGTGAAAAGGATAAACAAGTCCATAACAGTTAGTTAGAAGGTTTGCTATTAGCTTTTCCATAGATACCAGGTGAGTGCTAGCCGATATCAGGGTGATGGGCTGATACAGTCACTGCTAGCGGGTCAAGTCACCTCTCAGCATTAACCAATGCCGCTCCTGAAGCCAGTCTGTCCTAGGAGTGGTGAGTAATAATAGTGCACCAAACGTCGGGATGACAAGTGGCCAGACCCGCTGAAGCCCTGAATTACAGAATGACCGCTATTAGGGGGAATTGCTTGAACAAGGCCTAGCAGTTCCGGGTGCTTCTCGTTTCTGTGAGGCTGTCCATAACGGGGAATGGGGTTGGATTGCTGGGTGGATGGCGGCAAAGACATCGGGGCATGAAAGAGAGCATGCAAGTTTGCTGCCTCCCTAGCGCTATCTAGCTTTTGGGTCCTGCGGCTGTTGACATTTATCTTAGGAGAGGTCGTCTGTGGCTTACCCTCCGCTTGCCTGCATTGTAGAGCTGATTCACTCGCTATATGTGCGGGCGCGCCAACAGAAGGAGTAGTCTCTGAACATGTTATATGTCCAGCCGTGGGGTTCTTGTCTTTGGCAACTTTCCGGAGCAGATGATCCGCTACATGCCCACACTCCTCTCCTAAACTCTTATGATGAGGGGATAGAGGACTCCAGGGTCCCGAAGCGCCATACCCAGCGGGGGTAGCCAAGTAGTGGGGTGAGTGAGCTGCATGTTTCGTAGGGGTGCTATCTATCCGTTTGAGTGTCAAAATGGTTGGTTGGTCAAACACACCACAGCACCCGTCAAGAAAGGTGTAAATATCGCTCATAATTTGCTCTGCAGTTTGCATAGTTTAAATAGATGAAGGGCTTCTGATTCAGGGATAATGATGGGCCCAAGATGGCCGATTTCAGAACTGCTGCGATGTATTTGCCAGAGATGCAGAATTTAGTTAGCTTTGTGAAGCTCTCAGCAGAATTAGGCACACAAGTCTCTTATGTTGGTCAGGCTTATAGAAGTACCAAATTTTTGAGCAAAAACAGTCCTTAAAATTGTGTTTTGTATAGGTAATAGCCGGAGCAGCTGAAATGTGCGACTGTATTGCTTCCTAGTTGGCTCCGCCCCCAGAGAAGTTTTAAAAGATTTTCACAAACATAGCAAGAAAGTGGATTCCCCGAATTGAGGGGTTTCCAAAAGTCTAGGCTTAATCAGCACAACCATTAGTAATAAAAACTCTAGAAACATAAGTGTCAAAAAATAAAAATATCCTTTAATAAATCACACAATTCACAAACATACCACATTCATGCATGGGATCCCAGTAATAAAAAGTCAATAGACTGAGAGCAAACTTCTGGTGCACCAGGGTGAACTGGATATGTATATGTTAACCAGTGGTTTTAGATATTTGTAATCCACAAAGAAGATAGTTCCATATCTTTAGAGTCCCCAAAGTGCCGCTCTGCTGAACTAGCCAGACCAAACCCTCGACCCAAAAACAGTGATCAAATCACCTTTCAAAGCATACTTTTTCAAGCCGTGTATATTATTCACAGGTACATCAACTGTCATTTCCTTCTTGACCACATTTGGTAAACAGTACTACCTGTGTTTGTAGTGCCGACGGCAAAATCTTCAATGCTTACATGGAGCGCGGTCTTACAGGGCAGGTCGGGGCTAGTCGGGATCCAATGCTGCGGTAACAAACAAGAGAGGCTGCAAAGCACCGACGAGTCTGGACGCTCGTTTCACTCCTTCACATAATGCAGCGTGGAGCTTCTTCCGGGTGCTGACGTCACCTAAATTAGAATATCCTTTTATTGGTGCATGGTATTTACCGGTCGTTCATTGATTCGTTGCTCTACTTGTCAATCATGCTTTAGTTATTTACAAAGTAGCAAGATTCATCCAATAAGTGTAGCACTTCAAAACGTAATGTTTGTTGCCAATATTTTGTGTCCAGTTTCTTACGTGAAGTATAGCCGACTTAATACCATAAAGGAAAAACAAAAAGGCCAAACATTCATACAACCATTCACAATACACACAAACAACCATAATTAAAAACAAAACATTAATTTTTATTTATTTCATAAATGTTTCTCTTAATTCCAAATACTTTCAAATCTCGCTTTATTTCTTACATATAATATAACTTTGTGCGTGTATATGTACAATTTTTACTAACCACAAAAAGAAAGCTATCCTCAATTTACCTTAACGCTTGTACTGCTTTTTCAAAAAGGATATATATAAAAGCTACATTCAAATAGATTCCAAATTATTTAACTGGTCGATATACAAACAGAGGGGGTTTCAGACCAAAAAGGAAGCAAATTCCAACTTCTCATTAAGTCCATTTGGTGACAATGTATTCAATCTATACATCCATCTTGTCTCTTTTTGTAATAAAATTGTGTCAATATCACCTCCACGGATACTTAACTTAACAGACTCTATACCAATAAATTGGAGACCATCAGTTTTAGATCCATGAAACTGTGCAAAATGCCTTGCAACTGGGCTGTCTACATCACAATGTTTAATGTCATCTCTATGTTCAGTAATGCGAGATCGTAGCTCTCTAAAAGTTTTTCCTACATAAAACTTTTTACACGAACAAAAGAGAAGATATATTACTCCTTTAGTAGAGCAATTGATAAAGGAATTGATCTTATACGTAATCCCTGTATTAGTACAGAATGTCTTGGTTTTACACATAAACTGGCAGCATACACAGTGGCTACAGGGTGAACTTCCAACCACTTTATGGGCAGCTTGTTCTAGCCAATTGCCTGTAGGAACTTTATTGAATTCACTTTTGACAAGAATGTCTTTTAAGTTATTAGGCCTTCTCGCAGTCATAAGTGGGTAATCACCCACATATTCATGGAGTGTATTATCATTAGTCAAAAGGTGCCAGTTTTTTCCTAGGATAGATCTTACCTTACCCCAGTGTGTGTTATATTTAGTGATGAATCTGATCTTATTCTCTTCTTTTTTGTTTTGTTTGTTTTGGTAAAGGAGATCCTTTCTATCCTGCTGTGATGCTCTAAATAGTGCTCTTTTTACACACCTCTTTGAGTATCCTCTTTCAAGGAAACGAGTCATCATCTCTTTCGCCTGTTTTCTGAAAACATGATCTTCAGAGCAAATTCGGCGCAAGCGCAGAAATTGCCCATAAGGTATACCTCGTTTCAAATTTTCAGGATGATGGCTCGTTCCTAAGAGTAAATTGTTAGTTGCAGTTGGCTTGCGAAAGACTTCAGTTACCAATATCCCTTCCTTTTTACTTATTTTCAGGTCCAAAAAATCAATTGAGTTGTAATTATAATTACATGTACGAAAAATATTTTTGTCGTTTGAGTTAAGCAAAGTGACAAATTGGAGCAAGTCAGATTCACTACCATCCCATAATAGGAGGATATCGTCCACATATCTTATCCACAGGGCTACATGTGCACCAACTATCTCAGCATGTTCACTAAAGACAATCTGATCTTCCCATCCACCAAGATGTAGGCATGCGTAAGTTGGTGCACATGTAGCCCCCATGGCTGTTCCTCGTTTTTGTCTATAACATTTTCCATCAAACAAAAATCTATTGTTTTCCAGAATAAATTTCAATAATTGTATTACAAAATCAGTGTGTTTTTTGTACCCCATTCCTCTTGTACTTAGGAAATGTTCACATGTCTCAAGTCCAATAGAGTGGGGGATAGAGGAATAGAGGGATTCGACGTCCAAAGACACCAGCAAGGTTTCATCAGTAACATTAATCCCATCCAATTTTTTAATTACATCAGTTGAATCTTGCACAAATGTGCGCAAATCCTTCACAAATGGTTGCAAAAATGTATCAACATAATTACTAATACCCTCTGTGGGGCCCCCAATCCCAGAGATGATTGGGCGGCCTGGAGGTTTGTGGATCGACTTATGTAACTTTGGAATCCAGTAATATACTGGTACTTTTGGTTTATGATTGAATAGAAAAGTGAATTCCTGACCTGTAATCAGATTATTCCTTCGAGCATCATTTAACATAAATAATAGTTCATTGTGTGATTTATGAAAATCTTCAAGTGAAGATTTTTCATACTGAGTTATATCTAACAGTTGCCGTCTTGCTTCCTTAATATAATACTCTTGGCTTAGGATAACGACGTTGCCGCCCTTATCGGCAGGCTTTATGACCAGTTCCTGATGATTGGTCAGTTCTTTTAGAGCCTTGCGTTCAGCTTTAGTAAGGTTATCATTCACAACCTTTGTGTTCTTAATTTGTGCTAACTCTCGAGATACATTTTGTACAAAGATTGAAATATTAGGAATGGAGGTTGATTTTTTCTTTAAATCAGTTTTTGGAAGGATATCAATATTCTGTGTACTCTGCTCATAAAGCAGAGTTTCTAAACTATCAAGAGCATCTCTTTTTTTATTACATGTTAGATTAATTTGAACTTTTGGTGTCATGATCTTTTTCAAGGCTAATTTTCTCGCAAACAGGTGAAGATCTTTGGTTACTTCAAACAAATCTAAATTATTAGATGGACAGAAACTTAGGCCTTTTTCCAACACCTTAACATGTGCATTATTCAAAGGGAAAGAGGAAAGGTTGACAATACCCATTTTCTGTGGGGAAGGGGGGGACCCCAGGAGTGAACTAGTCATTCCTTTTAATTGAATCTCATCCTGTTTCTGGTCATCATATATTGACCTTGATTGCGTCTGTTCTCCCTCCTCTCCTGTTTTGAGTTTGTCCACCCGTGTCTCCTCCTCCCACCTCGTCTGGTCCTACGCCTAAAGGGTGCATCTGTAAATTATCATTACCGTTCTTATTTTCACCATCTGAATCCATGTCAGAATTATCAGTACCTGAATCGTAAAAATTCCTAGTATTGATCCTATTCCTATATATATATACTTTATTTCTCCTATAGTCTTCCTGATCTCTTATCAGTTTTCTCCTTTTTCGTGATTTTAAATCACTCTGTAATTTTTCTATAAGTTTTTGTGTCTCTTTATTAAGTTTTTCAAAAGAAGAGTCACTTTCAAATTTCTGTAGACATTCGTATATATCATCAATATCTTTTTTACAGTTCTCCAACTTTTTCCCATCTTCTTCAATAATTAATGCAATTAGGTCAAGCGAACATTTTGATAATATGTCGTTCCATTTAACCACAAAATCATTGTCTGCGTCAACACCTCGGAGATTAATGCCAGGGTCCAAACGAATTCTTAGGCCTCTTGGAATTATCTCCATTTTAAGATAATTGGTGAGACTCTGATGTTCCCATTTAATTTTTACATATTTAGTAAGTCTTTTTTTGTACAATTTAAAAGCAGAGACAACATCATGTATAAGATCATCTTCCCCCTCTATTTGCACATCCCCCGTCAAAGTAAAGGCTTCATTAATATCAGTAGACCAGCGTTCGTCTGATAATTTAAATGCCATTTTTATAAAACACAAAATGGAATCTAATGGACACAAATGTATTCAAAAATGAGTAACAGTTTTTAATTAAATACATAAACAATCAGAGTATTTAAATATATTTTATTTTAGTAGGGTGCTAGCTTAGAAACTCCAAGGTAATGAAAACTCTTATTCGGAGCTGGCTAAATATAGTAAACAAAACAAAACAGGACAGCTGCACTCAAATACTTATTGTAAAAGAAACAGGTGCTGCCTAGAGAATAATATTTTCACAAACATAGCAAGAAAGTGGATTCCCCGAATTGAGGGGTTTCCAAAAGTCTAGGCTTAATCAGCACAACCGTTAGTAATAAAAACTCTAGAAACATAAGTGTCAAAAAATAAAAATATCCTTTAATAAATCACACAATTCACAAACATACCACATTCATGCATGGGATCCCAGTAATAAAAAGTCAATAGACTGAGAGCAAACTTCTGGTGCACCAGGGTGAACTGGATATGTATATGTTAACCAGTGGTTTTAGATATTTGAAATCCACAAAGAAGATAGTTCCATATCTTTAGAGTCCCCAAAGTGCCGCTCTGCTGAACTAGCCAGACCAAACCCTCGACCCAAAAACAGTGATCAAATCACCTTTCAAAGCATACTTTTTCAAGCCGTGTATATTATTCACAGGTACATCAACTGTCATTTCCTTCTTGACCACATTTGGTAAACAGTACTACCTGTGTTTGTAGTGCCGACGGCAAAATCTTTAATGCTTACATGGAGCGCGGTCTTACAGGGCAGGTCGGGGCTAGTCGGGATCCAATGCTGCGGTAACAAACAAGAGAGGCTGCAAAGCACCGACGAGTCTGGACGCTCATTTCACTCCTTCACATAATGCAGCGTGGAGCTTCTTTCGGGTGCTGACGTCACCTAAATTAGAATATCCTTTTATTGGTGCATGGTATTTACCGGTCGTTCATTGATTCGTTGCTCTACTTGTCAATCATGCTTTAGTTATTTACAAAGTAGCAAGATTCATCCAATAAGTGTAGCACTTCAAAACGTAATGTTTGTTGCCAATATTTTGTGTCCAGTTTCTTACGTGGGGGTCGATCCGATAAAAATTGTCGCCCGCAAAAGCCGGCGACGCCAATATTTACGCTGGTTTGGTATCACATATACGGCGTAACCTAGAAGTTACGCCCGTATATTTCTGCCGTCGCCCGTAGTTTTTTGGGCCATAGGCAGGTATACCAAACCAGCGCAGTTTGGTATCCAATATGCAGCGTAAGGACTTACGTGGCGAAAATGGAGAAATCTTACTCCATTTTCACCTCGCCACAAAAAGCAGCTGACTATTGGAGCCCCGTAACTCCCTAAACTAACTAGAAAAGAAACCTAACACCTAACGCATGCGCAATGTCTAAGTTAGAAAAATCTGATTGGCTGATTCAATCAGCCAATCAGATTCAAGTTCAATCCGATTGGCTGATTGGTTCAGCCAATCGGATTGAACTTGAATCTGATTGGCTGATTCAATCAGCCAATCAGATTTTTCTAACTTAATTCCGATTGGCTGATAGAATCCTATCAGCCAATCGGAATTCGGCGGACGCCATCTTGGATGACGTCATTTAAAGGTACCTCATTCGTCGTTCAGTCGTCGGCCGGGATGGATGCTCCGCGGTGGCGGAGCGAAGAAAGAAGATTGAAGATGCCGCTTCATGGAAGATGTTGCCGGAAGGAAGAAGACTTTGCTGCCGCTTGGAGGAAGACGTTGCTGGGAGGAAGAATTCTTCTTTGCCGCTTGGAGGAAGACATCGCCGGAGGAAGAATTCTTCTTTGCCGCTTGGAGCAAGACATCGCCCGGATCGGATTAGGAGTTCGGCCCGGTGTGGTGAAGACAAGGTAGGGAGATCTTCAGGGGGGTAGTGTTAGGCTTTTTTAAGAGGGGTTTGGGTGGGTTTAGAATAGGGGTATGTGGGTGGTGGGTTGTAATGGGGGGGGTATTGTATATGTTTTTAAATGCAAAAGAGCTTAATTCTTTGGGGCATGCCCCCACAAAAGGCCCTTTTAAGGGCTGGTAAGGTAAAGAGCTTTGAACTTTTTTTAATTTAGAATAGGGCAGGGAAATTTTTTTATTTTGGGGGGCTTTATTATTTTATTAGGGGGCTTAGAATAGGTGTAATTAGCTTAAAAATCTTGTAATTTTTTTTTTATTTTTTGTAATTTAGTGTTTGTTTGTTTTTGTAATTTAGTTTAGTTTATTTAATTGTATTGTTAGATAGATATTTGTAGTTTATTTAATTTATTGATAGTGTAGGTGTATTTGTAACTTAGGTTAGGATTTATTTTACAGGTAATTGGGTAATTATTTTAACTAGGTAGATATTAAATAGTTCATAACTATTTAATAGCTATTATACCTAGTTAAAATAATTAACAATTTACCTGTAAAATAAATATAAACCCTAACATAGCTATAATGTAATTATTAATTATATTGTAGCTATCTTAGGGTTTATTTTATAGGTAAGTATTTAGATTTAAATAGGAATATTTTAATTAATAATATTAATATTAGATTTATTTTAATAAGAGTTTAGTTAGGATGTTAGAGTTAGATAGGGTTATTATACTTAATATATATATAATTATAATAACAATATTAACTATATGAACCCTAATATAATTAGGGTTAATATAGTTAATATATATAATATAACTATATTAACCCTAATATAATTAGGGTTAATATAGTTAATATAGCTGGCGGCGGTGTAGGGGGATTAGATTAGGGGTTAATACATTTATTATAGGTGGCCGCGGTGTAGGGGGATGTAGATTGTAGGCAAAAGAGCAGTTTACTTTGTGACAAAGCCCCGCCAAAAGCCCTTTTAAGGGCTGGCAAAAGAGCTGTTACTTTGGGGCATGGCCCGCAAAAAGCCCTTTTAAGGGCTGGCAAAAGAGCTGTTACTTTGGGGCAATGCCACGCAAAAAGCCCTTTTCAGGGCTATTTGTAGGGTTAGACTTAGGTTTAGTGGTAGGGATAGTTTAGTATTTTAGGGGTTAAATAATTTAATATAGATGGCGGCGGGGTAGGGGGATTAGATTAGGGGTTAATAATTTTAAAATAGCGGCGGGGTAGGGGCTCACTTTAGGGGGTAGGTAAGGTAGATGGCGGCGGTGTTAGGGGCTCACTTTAGGGGGTAGGTAAGGTAGATGGCGGCGGTGTTAGGGGCTCACTTTAGGGGGTAGGTAAGGTAGATGGCGACGGTGTTAGGGGCTCACTTTAGGGGGTTATAGATTTAATATAGCTGGCGGCGGTTTAGGGGTTAATACATATTTTATTGTTAGGCTAGTGAGGGGGGATAGCGGATAGAGGTTTAGACGTGTCGGGCTATG
This sequence comes from Bombina bombina, assembly GCF_027579735.1. NCBI lineage: Eukaryota > Metazoa > Chordata > Amphibia > Anura > Bombinatoridae > Bombina > Bombina bombina. Next base: position 797,640,073 of record NC_069500.1, on the reverse strand, counting down.
TTTGGGAGGCGTGTTAGACGTGTCGGGCTATGTTAGGGAGGCGTGTTAGACAGTGCGGGTGATTTAGACTTTAGTCAGGTTTTGTAGGCGCCGGCAGTTTCTAACGTGCCGCAAGTCACTGGCGACGCCAGAAATTTGTACTTGCGCAGATTTCTGGACATCGCTGGTTTGTCAGACTTACGGCATGTTAGCATCTGACGGCGACTTATATAGGATAGCTCGAGTTGCGAGCTGAAACTGCGGGCGACGCCGGTTCCCTCGCTTGCGCCACAAACTGCGATCTATATCGGATCGCGCCCGTGAAGTATAGCCGACTTAATACCATAAAGGAAAAACAAAAAGGCCAAACATTCATACAACCATTCACAATACACACAAACAACCATAATTAAAAACAAAACATTAATTTTTATTTATTTCATAAATGTTTCTCTTAATTCCAAATACTTTCAAATCTCGCTTTATTTCTTACATATAATATAACTTTGTGCGTGTATATGTACAATTTTTACTAACCACAAAAAGAAAGCTATCCTCAATTTACCTTAACGCTTGTACTGCTTTTTCAAAAAGGATATATATAAAAGCTACATTCAAATAGATTCCAAATTATTTAACTGGTCGATATACAAACAGAGGGGGTTTCAGACCAAAAAGGAAGCAAATTCCAACTTCTCATTAAGTCCATTTGGTGACAATGTATTCAATCTATACATCCATCTTGTCTCTTTTTGTAATAAAATTGTTCACGTAAGAAACTGGACACAAAATATTGGCAACAAACATTACGTTTTGAAGTGCTACACTTATTGGATGAATCTTGCTACTTTGTAAATAACTAAAGCATGATTGACAAGTAGAGCAACGAATCAATGAACGACCGGTAAATACCATGCACCAATAAAAGGATATTCTAATTTAGGTGACGTCAACACCCGGAAGAAGCTCCACGCTGCATTATGTGAAGGAGTGAAACGAGCGTCCAGACTCGTCGGTGCTTTGCAGCCTCTCTTGTTTGTTACCGCAGCATTGGATCCCGACTAGCCCCGACCTGCCCTGTAAGACCGCGCTCCATGTAAGCATTGAAGATTTTGCCGTCGGCACTACAAACACAGGTAGTACTGTTTACCAAATGTGGTCAAGAAGGAAATGACAGTTGATGTACCTGTGAATAATATACACGGCTTGAAAAAGTATGCTTTGAAAGGTGATTTGATCACTGTTTTTGGGTCGAGGGTTTGGTCTGGCTAGTTCAGCAGAGCGGCACTTTGGGGACTCTAAAGATATGGAACTATCTTCTTTGTGGATTACAAATATCTAAAACCACTGGTTAACATATACATATCCAGTTCACCCTTGTGCACCAGAAGTTTGCTCTCAGTCTATTGACTTTTTATTACTGGGATCCCATGCATGAATGTGGTATGTTTGTGAATTGTGTGATTTATTAAAGGATATTTTTATTTTTTGACACTTATGTTTCTAGAGTTTTTATTACTAATGGTTGTGCTGATTAAGCCTAGACTTTTGGAAACCCCTCAATTCGGGGAATCCACTTTCTTGCTATGTTTGTGAAAATATTATTCTCTAGGCAGCACCTGTTTCTTTTACAATAAGTATTTGAGTGCAGCTGTCCTGTTTTGTTTTGTTTACGAAGTTTTAAAAGACCTTTTACGTTTATTAGAAGGTGGAATAGAAGACAAAGCCTTCTGTATCGCATCCGCAATATCATTTTTCATATCAACAAGGATATCATGTACATTAGATGTTGAAGGAACAACATAAACTGTACTAGTACTGATGGAAATGTTTTCTGCATGCAAAAGCTTATCATGACAACTGTTATATACTACCGCTGGAGATATAATCTCAGCTAATTTACATCAGATACACTTAGCTTTGGTAGAACTGTGATCAGTCAGCAGGGTCCCAACAGTTACTTCTGAGACAGGATCAGATTGAGACATCTTGCAAAATGTAAAAGAAAAAAACAACATTAAATCAAAATTTACAATTTCCTTATATAGCAGTTTCAGGAATGGGAAAAAATGCAAACAGCATAGCCCTCTGAGCATATAGAAGGCAAGAGGCATATAGGAAGTGGGGAGAAAAAATAAACTAAATTTTTTGGCGCCAAGAATGACGCACAGCGCAAAAGGAAGTTAAGAAAAAAGTTTTGGCGCCAACACCATCCGGAAATGACGCAACTTGAGTCATCACAGATGCAACCTCATGCAAGAAAACCTTGCATTAACTAAGACGCCGGAAATGACGAACTTGCATCATCAAAGTACTTTGCACCAAACAAATTCTCGCGCCAAGAATAACGCAATAAATAACAGCATTTTGCACCCTCGTGAGCCTCATTTTGCTCACGAAATTATAAGGAAAATCAGTCAATTTGAAAAAAGGACTATACCCCAGGTAAGACAAATAACTTCCTAAACATGCTTCCCAAACTGAAATTGACAGTCTGCAAAAGGAAATATACATACACCTAACTCATGGCAAATATAAGTAAAATACATACAGTATATTTAAATCTTTATATTAATACATAAAGCGCCAAACCATAGCTGAGAGTGTCTTAAATAATGAATACTTACCGAAAGACACCCATCCACATATAGCAGATAGCCAAACCAGTACTGAAAAGCAGAGGTAATAGTATATAAGAGTATATTGTCAATCTGAAAAGGGAGGTAGGAGATGAATCCCTATGATTGATAACAGAGAACCTTTGAAAAGATTTCCTGCGAGGAAAACCATAAAAGCAATAGGCGATACTCCCTTCACATCCCTCTGACAAACACTGTACTCTGAGAGGAATTGGGCTTCAGAATGCTTAGAAGCGCTTATCATAGTAGAAATCATAGAAATCAAGCACAAACTTTCTTCACCACCTCCATAGGGAGGCAAAGTTTGTAAAACTGAATTGTGGGTGTGGTAAGGGGTGTATTTATAGGCATTTTGAGGTTTGGGAAACTTTGCCCCTCCTGGTAGGATTGTATATCCCATACGTCACTAGCTCATGGACTCTTGCCAATTACATGAAAGAAATATATATATATATATATATATATAGAGAGAGAGAGAGAGAGAGCGCATTTTTGGGGGGTCAATAACATGATTAATTAGGATTACTAATATATATATATATATATACTGTATATATATATATATACACTGTGTGCAGAATTATTAGGCAAATTAGTATTTTGACCACATCATCCTCTTTATGCATGTTGTCTTACTCCAAGCTGTATAGGCTCGAAAGCCTACTACCAATTAAGCATATTAGGTGATGTGCATCTCTGTAATGAGAAGGGGTGTGGTCTAATGACATCAACACCCTATATCAGGTGTGCATAATTATTAGGCAACTTCCTTTCCTTTGGCAAAATGGGTCAAAAGAAGGACTTGACAGGCTCAGAAAAGTCAAAAATAGTGAGATATCTTGCAGAGGGATGCAGCACTCTTAAAATTGCAAAGCTTCTGAAGCGTGATCATCGAACAATCAAGCGTTTCATTCAAAATAGTCAACAGGGTCGCAAGAAGCGTGTGGAAAAACCAAGGCGCAAAATAACTGCCCATGAACTGAGAAAAGTCAAGCGTGCAGCTGCCAAGATGCCACTTGCCACCAGTTTGGCCATATTTCAGAGCTGCAACATCACTGGAGTGCCCAAAAGCACAAGGTGTGCAATACTCAGAGACATGGCCAAGGTAAGAAAGGCTGAAAGACGACCACCACTGAACAAGACACACAAGCTGAAACGTCAAGACTGGGCCAAGAAATATCTCAAGACTGATTTTTCTAAGGTTTTATGGACTGATGAAATGAGAGTGAGTCTTGATGGGCCAGATGGATGGGCCCGTGGCTGGATTGGTAAAGGGCAGAGAGCTCCAGTCCGACTCAGACGCCAGCAAGGTGGAGGTGGAGTACTGGTTTGGGCTGGTATCATCAAAGATGAGCTTGTGGGGCCTTTTCGGGTTGAGGATGGAGTCAAGCTCAACTCCCAGTCCTACTGCCAGTTTCTGGAAGACACCTTCTTCAAGCAGTGGTACAGGAAGAAGTCTGCATCCTTCAAGAAAAACATGATTTTCATGCAGGACAATGCTCCATCACACGCGTCCAAGTACTCCACAGCGTGGCTGGCAAGAAAGGGTATAAAAGAAGAAAATCTAATGACATGGCCTCCTTGTTCACCTGATCTGAACCCCATTGAGAACCTGTGGTCCATCATCAAATGTGAGATTTACAAGGAGGGAAAAAAGTACACCTCTCTGAACAGTGTCTGGGAGGCTGTGGTTGCTGCTGCACGCAATATTGATGGTGAACAGATCAAAACACTGACAGAATCCATGGATGACAGGCTTTTGAGTGTACTTGCAAAGAAAGGTGGCTATATTGGTCACTGATTTGTTTTTGTTTTGTTTTTGAATGTCAGAAATGTATATTTGTGAATGTTGAGATGTTATATTGGTTTCACTGGTAAAAATAAATAATTGAAATGGGTATATATTTGTTTTTTGTTAAGTTGCCTAATAATTATGCACAGTAATAGTCACCTGCACACACAGATATCCCCCTAAAATAGCTATAACTAAAAACAAACTAAAAACTACTTCCAAAACTATTCAGCTTTGATATTAATGAGTTTTTTGGGTTCATTGAGAACATGGTTGTTGTTCAATAAAAAAATTAATCCTCAAAAATACAACTTGCCTAATAATTCTGCACTCCCTGTATATATATATATATATATATATATATATATATATATATATATATATATATATATATATATATATATATATAATTATGCTTATTACAGAAATTCTTAAAGTTCCATAGGATTTAAAAAAAAATTTGAAAGAATTTCATTTAGTTTCTGAAAATCTTATCTAGATAATAATGTCAGGTCTTGAATATTATTTATAACGCGTGAAGTTTAATATTGATTCAAAATGTTCCTTTTTTGTTCTAAAACTACTGGGAAATGTTAAATTGTGAATTTTTGGCTCTATATTGCAAATCTAAATGCATTATTCAAATAGTGACACCATATTGATAAGAAAAAAAAAGTGTGCACCTCATGTAAGAAAATGGGAAATTTTTAAAGGAATGATAATCATAAGAATATGAAAAAATCAGAAATAGAAAGAAAATATTATGTCAATTAAACAAATGCTGCTAGATGTACATTGGCATTGAGACCCTGAGGATACAATGTTTTTATTTTATAAATCCAAAAGGTCTCATGTTGTTTGGGCCTTGTAAATCTATTGTAATCATTAGACATAGGGACAAAATTTATTGGTAAACATGTGTATATATTATTGTTTCCAGAGTGTGCAAAAAGACAATCGGCTAGATGACGAGTTTTGTCGGTAAGGCTGTGCGATGCTAACGAGCATTTAATGCTCACCACTCACACACAGACAACGCTGGTATTACGTTTTTTTTTTTTTAAAGTGAGCGTTAAGCAAAATTTTGCTCCACATCTCACCTCAATACCAGCTCTGCTTACGGTAGCGGTGAGTTGGCAAAATGTGCTCATGCACGATTTCCCCATAGGAATCAATGGGGTAGAGCCGGCTGAAAAAAAACCTAACACCTGCAAAAAAGCAGCGTTCAGCTCCTAACGCAGCCCCATTGATTCCTATGGGGAAATACATTTTATGTCTACACCTAACACCCTAACATGAACCCCGAATCTAAACACTCCTAATCTTACACTTATTAACCCCTAATCTGCCGTCCCCGACATCGCCGACACCTGCTTTATATTATTAACCCCTAATCTGCTGCTCCGGACACCGCTGCCACCTACATTATACTTATGAACCCCTAATCTGCTGCCCCCAACGTCGCCGAACCCTACATTATATTTATTAACCCCTAATCTGCAGCCCCCAATGTCACCGCAACCTAACTACATTTATTAACCCCTAATCTACCGCCCCCAACGTCGCCGCCACTATATTAAAGTTATTAACCCCTAAACCATCCTTGTTGCCCGATTCATTCATGTCTCAGGGTATTCCGGCTTTGGAGGAGCATCTTCAGCAACTCCGTTCCACGTGGGTGCAGATTCAGGATTGCCTTCATCGTTCTATGCAGCTCCAAAAGTTCCAGGCTGATCGTAGGTGTGCCCGCACCTTCCTACCAGGTTGGTGAGAGAGTTTGGCTGTCCTCCCGCAACTTGAACCTTCGTGTGCCTTCCAATAAATTGGCTCCCCGTTATGTTGGTCCTTTTCGAATACTCCGACGGGTTAATCCTGTGGCCTACGCTCTTGACCTTCCTCCTGCTATGCGCATCTCCAATGTTTTTCATGTCTCCCTCTTGAAACCATTGGTTTGTAATCGGTTTACCACTGTGTTACCTCTTCCTCGTCCTATCTTTGTTGACAAACATGAGGAGTATGAGGTCAGCAGCATTATTGACTCTCGTATGTCCAGAGGCCGTGTACAGTATTTGGTTCACTGGAGGGGCTACGGTCCGGAGGAGCGTTCTTGGGTTCCCTCCTCTGATGTTCATGCTTCCGCTCTCCTCCGTGCCTTCCATGCCCGTTTCCCCAATAAGCCTTTTGTCCTCCCGCGGGGGAGGGGTCATTGAGGGGAGGGTACTGTCAGGGTTTTTTTCCCTGTTTTGTTTGCCATGTGCTGCTGGCAGCCATTTTACTCACCTCTCTTGCTGACTATGGTGCATTGTGGGGGATGCTGCTCATTTCCTGCACTTCCTTTTATGGCCAGACTGGTGTCCATCATCCTTGTGAGACAGGATGCAGTCTCAGAATTGTGATGTCATCACTTATTAGTTAAAGGGCCTCTGTTCAGTATGCTTTGCCTTTGCATTGTCTCAGACCTATTTGTGAGAGTTCCTGTGTATTACCTGGCTGCCTGACGTCCTTCCTGGTTCCTGATCCCTGGCTTGTTCCTGACTCTGCAGTTTTCCTTGTTCCTGATTCCCGGCTCGTCTGACTATTCGCTTTGGCTCCTGACTCGGCTCGTCTGACTACAATCTCTGGTTTTGACTCCGGGCTTGTTATTTGACTTGTGGACTTTTTATTATTTTTTGCTATTAATAAAGGTGTGATTATGTTTGCACTTCTTGTCTCAGTCTGATTCCTGGCACCCTGACAATTAGTTCTATGAAAGCTTTAATTGTTGTAAAAAGAGAAAGGTCAATGCCAGAGATGAGCTGTGACAGTAGCAGTTACAGTCACAGCAGTGATCGTAGTGACAGTCACAGAAAAATGTCACTGCTTTTTTTTAACTTAATTTTTTATTGATTTTATACATACTTATACAGAAAATCATATACAAAAAAAAAGAAAGAATGGATACCATTAAGTAACATATACATGAAATAAACATAATTTTTCTCCATTCTAATTCTTACCATCTTCACATTTCATTAGACGAATGTAAACAAATATTAGGCCATAAACAATCAACAATATACCATTTGTTACGCTACTAATAGAAAAATAAATCAAACAAAAAGGCATCTAGCCATCAAGAGAGGTAAAGAGAGGTAAAGCATAAATAAGTTACGCTAAATCTTTCAAGGCAATATTTGGTGTAACCCATTTTAATTCTGATGTTGCCTTGATGACTAACTTCCATGTCATGTCTCTACCTCTTGAAATTGTCTAGCGGGTAGAGTGGAGGGGGGGAGGGAGAAATAAAAGGGGGGAAGGGGGATTATCCTTTCCAATTCTCCTCTGTTTTTACCAGATCCCTAGCAAAACTATTTCAGTATTTCTAAAAGGAAAAATAAGGTGATCTCTTTCATTTAAAGGAAAGCTCTTAATGAATAATGACCATTTTTTAAAGAAAGTGTAAATATCACGCTCATTATTCATATCTACAGTACATTATATTGTTCTAGTTTATATTGTTTTTTCAGGTAATTTTTAACTTCTATTATATTAGGAATAGTTGATTCCTTACACTTCCTAAATATTAACGGCTAGATTACAAGTTTTGTCGGTAAAATAATTACAAAATTACCTGTAAAATAAATCCTAACCTAAATTACAAATACACCTAACACTACACTATCAATAAATTAATTAAATAAATTAACTACAATTATCTAAAATAAAATACAATTAAATAAACTAAACTATAGTACATAAACAAACACTAAATTACAAAAAAATTATTAAAAGAAGATTAATCTAATTACACCTAATCTAACCCCCCTAATAAAATAAAAAAGCCCCCCAAAATAATAAAATTCCCTATCCTAAACTAAATTACAAATAGCCCTTAAAAGGGCCTTTTTGCGGGGCATTGCCCCAAAGTAATCAGCTCTTTTACCTGTAAAAAAAATACAATACCCCCCCCAACATTACAACCCACCACCCACACACCCCTACGCTAAAACCCACCCAACCCCCCCTTAAAAAAACCTAACACTACCCCATTGAAGATCATAGAATTGACCTCGCATTCTATTGGCTGATCCAATCAGCCAATCAGATTGAACTTCAATCCAATTGGCTGATTAAATCAACCAATCGGATTTTTCCTACCTTAATTCTGATTGGCTGATAGAATCCTATGATGTCATTTAAAGGAACCTTCATTCGTCGTTAGTAGAAGAGGATGCTTCGTGTCAGATGTCTTGAAGATGGACCCGCTCCGTGCCGGATGGATGAAGATAGAAGATGCCGCTTGGATGAAGACTTCTGCTGGATGGAGGACCTCTTCTGCCCCGATCGGATGAAGACTTCTGGCCGGATTCGATGAAGACTTGTGCCAGTCTGGATGTCCTGTTCTGCCCCATCGGTGCCCGGCTGGCTGAAGATGGCTCAAGGTAGGGTGATCTTCAATGGGGTAGTGTTAGGTTTTTTAAAGGGGGATCGGGTGAGTTTTAGAGTAGGGGTGTGTGGGTGGTGGGTTGTAATGTTGGGGGGGGTATTGTATTTCTTTTTTTACAGGTAAAAGAGCTGATTACTTTGGGGCAATGTCCTGCAAAAAGCCATTTTAAGGGCTGGTAAAGGAGCTGGTTACTTTGGGGCAATGCCCCACAAAAGGCCTTTTAAGGGCTATTTGTAATTTAGTTTAGGATAGGGAATTTTATTATTTTGGGGGGCTTTTTTATTTTATTAGGGGGATTAGGTGTAATTAGATTAAACTTCTTGTAATATTTTTTTATTTTTTGTAATTTTTTTGTAATTTAGTGTTTGTTTTTTTTGTACTATAGTTTAGTTTATTTAATTGTATTTTAGATAATTGTAGTTAATTTATTTAATTAATTTATTGATAGTGTAGTGTTAGGTGTATTTGTAACTTAGGTTAGGATTTATTTTACAGGTAAATTTGTAATTATTTTAACTAGGTAGCTATTAAATAGTTATTAACTATTTAATAGCTATTGTACCTAGTTAAAATAAATACAAAGTTGCCTGTAAAATAAATATAAATCCTAAAATAGCTACAATGTAATTATTAGTTATATTGTAGCTATCTTATGGTTTATTTTATAGGTAAGTATTTATTTTTAAATAGGAATAATTTATTTAATTATAGTAATTTTATTTAGATTGATTAAAAATAGATTTAAGTTGGGGGGTGTTAGGGTTAGGGTTAGACTTAGGTTTAGGGGTTAATACATTTATTATAGTGGCGGCGATGTCCGGTCGGCAGATTAGGGGTTAATAATTGTAGTTAGGTGGCGGCGACGATGGGGGTGGCAGATTAGGGGTTAATAAATATAATGTAGGTGTCGGCGATGTTAGGGGCCTCAGATTAGGGGGTCATAGGTATAATGTAGGTGGCGGCGATGTCCGGTCAGCAGATTAGGGGTTAAATAATTTTATTATAGTATTTGCTATGTGGGGGGGGCCTCGGTTTAGGGGTTAATAGGTAGTTTATGGGTGTTAGTGTACTTTGTAGCACTGTAGTTAAGAGCTTTATGCCCCGGCGTTAGCCCATAAAACTCTTAACTACTGACTTTTATATGCGGTAGGAGTCTTGGAGGTAGAGGCTGTACTGCTCACTTCTTCCAAGACTTGTAATACCAGCGTTAGGCAAACGCCATTAAAAATATAGGATACGCAATTGACGTAAGGGGATTTGCGGTATAGAAAAGTTGCGGAAGAAAAGTGAGCGGTAGACCCTTTCCTGCCTGACTCGTAATACCAGCAGGCGTTTAAAAGCAGCGCTAGGACCCCTTAATGCTGCTTTTTAAAGCTAACGCCGAACTCGTAATCTAGCCGTAAGTATCTAACTGCAAGAATGATTACATTAATTAACTTCTTATATTGGAAATTTTGTATCTTGTCCCATAAAAAAATATTTGTAATATATTAAATTTACAAATAGGGAGTTTAAGGGTTTTGGAAACCCAGAAGGCCACTTTCTGCCACAGCTGGGAGATTTTAGGACAATCCCAAATCATATGCATCATATTAGCTCTTGGGTAGAAGCATTTTGGGCAAGCATTAAATGTTAAGTTACCCCATCTAAAGCCCTTCTCTGGAGTGTAATAAGTCCTATAAAGCAATTTCACATGGGATTCAACCCAAGTTGAAGACAGTGTACTTTGGGAAACCAGTTCTATAAATCTCTGTATATGAAATGTAGTTATAACTACGCCAGGAATTATATTAGTCCACTGCTGGCATATTTCTTTTAAATTTTAGTAATTTAATCTAGAAATAATCATTAGATAGCCTATCCATATTGAAAACATTCCGTTTTTGACCGTTAGGATTCAATTCTCCATCTCTCCCCAGTTCCAGTTCCACCTATGTTCCTCAATTATCTTATACGCATATGCCTAGATTACGAGTCTTGCATTAGCCTTAAAAAGCAGCGTTGAGGGGTCCCAACACTGCTTTTTAACGCCCGCTGGTATTACGAGTCTGACAGGTACAGGTGTACCGCTCACTTTTTTTCCGCGACTTGAGCATACTGCAAATCCCCTTATGTCAGTTGTGTATCCTATCTTTTCTATGGGATTTGCCTAACGCCGGTATTACGAGTCTTGGAGAAAGTGAGCGGTACACCCTCTCCTGTCAAGACTCCTACCGCGTTTAAAAGTCAGTAGTTAAGAGTTTTATGGGCTAACTTTGTAACATTAAACTCTTAACTTAAATGCTAAAAAGTACACTAACACCCATAAACTACCTATTAACCCCTAAACCGAGGCCCCCCACATCGCAAACACTATAATAAAAATGTTAACCCCTAATCTGCCGACCGGGCATCGCCGCCACTTTAATAAATATATTAACCCCTAAACCGCCGTACTCCCGCCTCGCAAACACTAGTTAAATATTATTGACCCCTAATCTGCCATCCCTAACATCGCCGACACCTACCTAATTTATTAACCCCTAATCTGCCGCCCCCGTCGCCGCCACTATATTAAATTTATTAACCCCTAAACCTAAGTCTAACCCTAACACCCCCTAACTTAAATATAATTGAAATAAATATAAATAAAATTACTACAATTAATTAAATTATTCCTATTTAAAACTAAATAGTTACCTATAAAATAAACCCTAAGCTAGCTACAATATAACTCAAAGTTACATTGTAGCCATCTTAGGGTTTATTTTTATTTCACAGGCAACTTTGTATTAATTTTAACTAGGTAGAATAGTTATTAAATAGTAATTAACTATTTAATAACTACCTAGCTAAAATAAATACAAATTTACCTGTAAAATAAAACCTAACCTAAGTTACAATTACACCTAACACTACACTATAATTAAATTAATTCCCTAAACTAACTACAATTAATTACAATAAAATTAAATAAACTAAAGTACGAACACTAAATTATAGAAAATTAAAAAAAAATTAAACTAATTACACCTAATCTAATCCCCCTAAAAAATAAAAAATACCCCCAAAATAATAAAATTCCCTACCCTATACCAAATTACAAATAGCCCTTAAAAGGGCCTTTTGCAGGGCATTGCCCCAAAGTAATAAACTCTTTAACCTGTAAAAAAAAAAAAATATAATACCCCCCAACATTAAAACCCACCACCCACACACCCAACCCTACTCTAAAACCCACCCAATCACCCCTTAATAAAACCTAACACGAACTTCTTGAAGATCACCCTACCTTGAGACGTCTTCACCCAGCCGGGCAGAAGTCCTCCACGAAGCCGGCCAGAAGTCTTCATCTGATCCGGGCAGAAGAGGACCTCCAGATGGCCAGAAGTCTTCATCCAGATGGCATCTTCTATCTTCATCCATCCGGAGCGGAGCGGGTCCATCTTCAATCCAGCTGACGTGGAGCATCCTCTTCAAACGAAGTCCAACTGAAGAATGAAGGTTCCTTTAAATGACGTAATTCAAGATGGCGTCCCTTCAATTCCGATTGGCTGATAGAATTCTATCAGCCAATCGGAATTAAGGTAGGAAAAATCCTATTGGCTGATGCAATCAGCCAATAGAATTGCGCTCACATTCTATTGGCTGATTGGAACAGCCAATAGAATGCGAGCCCAATCCTATTGGATTTTGGATCACCCAATTTTGGATCAGCCAATAGGATTGAACTTCAATACATCTCAATGTATCCTTCCTGGTAAAATATTTTATAAATAAATAAATAAACTCTTAATCTAGCCGATAGTGTCTAGTTTGTAGATATGCAAAGACATCTTTATTCTCTAGATTGAACTCCTGCCTCAGTTTACTGAATGTTTTAATTACATGGTTCTCTGTATCCAATAACTGACAAATCTTACTTAATCCTGAGTCTCTCCAGGTCTGAAAAACCTTTGATTGGATACCGTGTTGAAACTCTGGGTTTCCAAGAATCGTTTGATATCTGGAAATATTAGTTTTAATCCCTAAGATTAGAACGATTTTGCACCAAGCTATTATAGGAATATATATGGATTTGAGTTGTTTAATTTTTTTAGGTGTTTTATTGGATCCAAGATGTATTAAAGATATCGAGATATATGGATAGGTTATATTTTTTTCAAGGGCATTATTTGTGACATAATCTGAGCTCATTATCCAGCCCACCACAGTCCTAGCCAGAAACACTAAATTATATGTTCGAATATCAAATCTTTTAGATATACATAATTTTTTAAATGAGATTCTAGATTTCTTATTTTGCCAAATAAACCTTCTAATTGAGGCATTCAGGTCTCTTAAATCCTTACCTTTCAGAAAAACTGGGATATTTTGCAAGACATATAAAATCTTTGGCAAGAGTATAATTTTAAATAAAGATATTCGTCCTGAAATTGAGAATGGGAAGTTTTGTCAATTTTTCATATTTTCCTTAAATTTATCTAGTATTGGGGGTATATTAAGATGATACCAATTCTTTGGTTGCTGAGATATGAAAATTCCAAGATACTTAAAAGAATTAGTTGCAACTCTAAAAGGAGTCACTAACATAAAATCCTTATTTTCCCTAATCCAGAAAATCTCTGATTTCAAGATGTTAACCCTATAACCAGAGAAAGAACCAAATAATTCAATAATCGAGAGCACTTTTGGAATATTTATCTTAGTGTTAGATATATACAGAATAATATCATCTGCATATAAGGTGATTTTCATTTCTTTCAATCCAATTTTAATGCCTTCTTGATACTGACGTATCATGATTGCCAGGGGTTCAATTGACAAATTAAGTAAAAAGGGGGATAATGGGCAGCCTTGACGTGTGCCTCTTCTAATCTTTATATCCGATGATATAATATTATTTACTATTATTTTTGTACTAGGTGTTTTATATAAGCTATCTATAAAGCTGACAAAGTTCTCTTTAAATCCAAATTTGGTCAAGGAGAACAGCATATGATCATAATGGACAGAATCAAATGCTTCTGCATCATTTGAAATAAGTGCTGAATCTATTAAATTAGGTATTTTCTTGTGCATGAAGTCCCTTTAAATAATTGTAATAGTCTATAGCTAAAAAATCTCCCTAATCTTAGCCGCCAAGTTTCTTTTATACATGAAGCCCGGCTGATCTTGATGTATAATATTAGGTTACTATTTGCAGACGGTTGGCAAGAATAAAAGTAAGCTATTTATAATCAGAGTTTAAAAGTGCTATAGGTCTGTAAGATTCTTTTTTAGTAGGGTCCTTTCCTGGCTTCAGGATCAGCATAGTCAGAGATGCAGAGAAACTGGAGGGGATAGGTTTATTTTCACTGTAAAAAGAGTTAAATAAATTCTTCAGATAAGGTGTAATATTTTGAAATAATATTTTATAAAATTCATTAGGTACTGCATCTGGTCTGGGGTGCTTTATCTCTAGCTAAGTTCTTAATAGCTTTATCAATTTCCATTTCAGAAATAGGGGAGTTTATATTTGAGCTTAATTCAGAAGATATAACTGGATTCTCAATCTTTTCCCAAAACTCTTTTTTTTTGCTGCTTATCGGAGTCTTGGAAGGAATATAGGTTATTATAGTATTTTGTAAACACTTGAAGTATTTCCTCTGGAGTTGTAACCATTACTTCTTCATTCTGAATTCTATCCATTACTGAAGATTTCTTTTCATTCTTAACTATTGCCACCAATAATTTTCCAGATTTGTTCCCATGTTTATAGAATTTGGCCTGTGATCTAATCTCAGCTTGTGTTGTCTTATAGACTAATAAGGTATCCCTCTCCTTTTTTGCTTTATTATTAGTATCCCAGTTTTCTGAAGTTCTTTCTAGCAGATAACGGTTGTAGGCCTTCGAAAGAAAGTTTAACACTTCCTGTTCTCTTTTTTTTATTTTCTTCTTTAACGCTATTATATATGCAGTAATTTCTCCTCTTAAAACCACCTTTGCTGGCTCCCAGAACACTACTGGTTTACCTATGTAATCATAATTAAACTGCAGGAATTCTTCAAACTTTTTTTTAAGAAAATCCTTGAACTTCATATCATTACACAAATACTTTGGAAACCAGAACCGCGGAAGTGTAGGAGTGAAACTAAGGGCAGATATTGAGAGAGAGATTGTAGCTTGGTCTGATAGGCAAATAGAATGTATATCAGCTTTAATTTTTAATCTGGCAGTTTTATAATTTACTATAAATAAGTCAATCCTCGAAAGGGACTTATGTGCCTTAGAAAGGCACGTAAATATTCTGACATCTGGATTTTGTGTTTGCCATATGAGGGCCAAGTTTGAGATAATCTTTCTATATAATTTAGTCTCCATTGCGTCCTTTTTTCTTTTAATAAGGGGTGTCTTTTTCCTATATCTATCTGGATATTGGGGAGCCATATTAAAGTCTCCTCCAATAATAACATATCCCTCTGCACACTGTAATATCTTCAATTGGAGATTGTCCCAAAAGCTTGAACTAATAATGTTTGGAGCATAGATATTACAAAGTGTGTAGGTGGAGTTAGCTATTTTTAACTTCAGGAGAAGATACCTGCCTTCTGGGTCCGTAAACATTTGTAATATTTGTGCCTTCAGCTTTTTTCCCAATAAGATAGCTACACCCTTTCTCCTGTGCTCCCCTGGTGATGCAATCACCTCTCTCACCCCGGAGGATTTTAATTTATCAGCTTCAGTTAAATCTAAGTGAGTTTCTTGCAGAAAGGCTATAGTGCAATTAATTTTTTTAAGTTGGGACAGCACTGTTTTTCATTTGATGGGAGAATTAATACCCCCTATATTCCATGAGACAATGTTTAAAGAATTCACTTGATCATTCATTTTCTATTTTAATTAATATCAAAGAGGAAGCAAACCCCACACAGGGAGGGCAAGAAAGGGAAAAAAAATAATTATTTCCCCTCTCCACATCACCGACACATCTTCCTATATCTAACCTTCCACTACTTAGTGTCCTATTTACAATTAACCCTTGTGAGGGGTATCCTCCCCTCATCCTTACACTTTGGGGAGGCGCCATGTCAAAAGACGAAGTAATAAAACTTTATATCTATATAACTTAATCTTTATATTACTTTATTCTCTATCAAAAATTTCTCAGCATCCTTATGGTTGTCGAATAAATATATCTGGTCCTTGAGTGTAATTTTTAACTTGGCTGGATAAATCATAATAGCCTGAATTCCCTGGTTAATAAGTTTCATGCATAGGGGTAACATTTCTTTTCTCTTCAATGAGGTCTCATAAGAGAAGTCATGAAAAATAAATAATTTTGCCTCTCCTATTGAAATTGGTTGTGATTTTCGATAGTATTGCATTAGTGTCACTTTGTCTTGATAATTAAGTAATTTATCAAGTACTGGTCTAGGTCTGGATTCCTTATTACCATTGGTTAGCTGTCTGCCTATTCTATGTGCCCGTTCAACTACTATACTAGGATAAGTGGGAGGAATACCCAAAAGTTTGATCAGGGTTATGGAGATAAATTCTATCAAATTCTCATTCCCCTTGTTTTCAGGGAGTCCAATTATCCTAACATTATTCCTTCTAGAACGATTCTCTAGATCTTCAATTTTAAACTGTAGTTTTGAAAGAAAAGAATTATTAGCCTCAAGTTTGGACTTCAGAATTTCACTATTGTCTTCTATGTCTGAAACTCTCTGTTCAACCTCTTGGAGTCTACTAGAATATTGCCTTACTTCATTTGTTAATGTTAGTAAATCTTGTTTGATTTCTGTTCGAAGAACTTCAAATTTAGGGGTCAGGGTACTCGTGATACTATCAACTAGGGCTTGCATGTCGATTTGTTCATTGGCTCGAGATTGGCTTGTAGTACTGGGGTGTATTTCAGCCATAGTCTCTACGGCATATTTATTTTTCCTATCCCTCGTTTTCCCGGCCATAGCTGGAGAAGTGGATTTAGTGTAAGTGGGTGAGTTAATAAATGTATCCATATATTGTGTGTGAGAAAAAAAAAAGGGAAGGTGAAGTGAAATGTTTAGTGAGGGATCTGTGAGGAAACAAAATAAAAAAAAATAAAAAAATTCAATTTATAGTGCTTATTGTTGCTTCATGCAGTGTCAGTCAGCTATGTCAGGAAAAGAGAGAGCCACATTTTTAGTAATTATGTCTGTCTACAACCAGTTGTAAAATAAGAGTAATTTAATTTAACTTCCAACCGTTTAGATGCTAGTTATGCCAGCGTTTCCAAACTATATTTTTTTCTACAAGCTCTTAAATATCAGGTTCTATACAGTATTTTTACTTCAGCCTGTAATATAATTAAACTTTTTCTCTTTTCCTCCTTTTTTTCATTTCTTCTTCCCCTTTCTTCCTTTATACCACAAATCCCTCCCTAGGAAATTTGGATACACGTAAAATAGTGATAGTGAAAAAAAGAGCAACTATCTATATCTTCCACCAAAAATTTTCCTAGTGCCCCCTTTTTAGTTACTGCAACTAACAAATTGATTTTTTGCTCTTATAGACAGATTTATACAAACCCAGATGTTTTTAAACAAAACTCTACAAAAAAAAAACCTGCTTATATTGCAGTTCTTATAACAAATAAAGGGCTGGATTACAAGTGGAGCGCAATCAATAGCGCAAGGTGCTTTATCTTTTGCGCAACCTTGTGCAAAGAATAATTTAAATCTGGTATTACAAGTGGATAGTTACATTTTTTATCCAAAGCATCTTAATAAGGCTTAAACATTTTCAGTATGCCCCATACTTTTCATAGATAGTGCAGGGAGCTCTATTAATGTGTTTACTGTGCTCATATTACAAGTTGTATGTTAAGTGTTGCGCTCAAGTACAATCCAAATAGAGCTGTACAAATTAGGGAGTTGCGGAAATGAAAAGTTATGGAATGTTTTGGAAATAAAGCTCATAAGTTCCAAATACTTTGGAAACAAAGGTTTATTAATAAAAAATGTTTTGTACCTGAATTAAAGGGATATAGTATATGACAAGGAAGGGGACTGAGAAGGGATCAAAGACGTATCTGTATGTGTGTATGAATATTTGTATGAAGTGTTGTACACTTGCATTAAAAATATTTGGCTAGATTATGAGTTTTGCGGTATGAGTGAAAAAGCAGCGTTAAGGCTCCCTTTCACTACCGCTGGTATTACGAGTCTTGCAGGTTAAGCTGCACCGCACACTTTTTTGGCCATAACGCAACATAACTACCGCAGCTTTCCAAAAGTCCTTTTTCAATGGGACTTGCTTTGTGCCGGTATTACGAGTTTGCCTGGGAGGCCAAAAAGTGAGTGGTACAGCCTATACCGTCAAGATTCGTACCGCCACCTGAAACTCAGTAGTTATGAGTTTTATGCTAAAAAGCCGTAACATAAAACTCATAAAAGTATACTTTTCATTGTTTTTAATAAAGTCTTTTAATTATATTAGACTTTCCACAGAATCTAATTATATATAGCAGTCTTATAGTCACATTGAGCTGAAGTTGTTATAACTTCTGTGACTGTTTTCCTAATATACTGTTTGGTATGAACAGGTTTATCCCTTACTCTATTTTTCTCTGTGACAGTATATAAGCTGTATTTACATCACAGAGGAGTCTGGAGAGTACAAGGATTAGTCTGCGGAGCGACTATAAGAGCTCAGAAGGCCTGTGTAGCACTTATCAAGTGCCTTACATCTTGTAAGTACAACGGATTGGAGTGGGGGCTTTCTTTGACATCATTGATTTTGCACTAATTTGGCGCCTTCTTTTGTCTTATTTTTTATGTTTATTATAGTGGCGGCGATGTCGGGAGCGGCAGATTAGGGGTTAATAAATGTATTATAGTGTTTGCAATGCGGGAGGGCCTCGGTTTAGGGGTTAATAGGTAGTTTATGGGCGTTAGTGTAACGGATTGGAGTGGGGGCTTTCTTTGACATCATTGATTTTGCACTATTGTGGCGCCTTCTTTTGTCTTCTTTTTGATACTGCAGAACTTTACGCCAACTAATTTCCTGAAGAAGTAGCAGGCCACGGATTCGTCATCCATGTGGTGCAGGGGAAATAATTATTGCTCCCTGGTGCAGGGGACACAACCATCGCTCCCTATATAGTTTGTGGGATATCACTATTGCTCCAGGGACAAGCATTGCCATATATGATAAGTGATTTCTTATTTGAACATTACAGAATTGACACCTGTATTTGATTGTTTAGATCAGATTGTTTGGTTTGTCTATGTAATTATATTTGTTGATAAGTATTTTTCACTATATCACTTAATTAAGTGACATATAGGATATGAGGTTTTACACTTTCATATATATGTTATATATAACATTTATTTTATGCCAATTGTTTATCAATAGGCGCATCCAATTATTGTCTTTACTATAATAAACATATTAACCCCTAAACCGCCGCACTCCCGCATTGTAAACACTAGCTAAATATTATTAACCCCTAATCTGCTGCCCCCAAAATCGCCGCCACTATACTAAAGTTATTAACCCATAAACCTAACCCTAAGTCTAACCCTAACACCCCTAACTTTAATGTAATTAAAATACGTCGAACGCGAACTTCCTCAACTGAGGGTTAGGCCCTCTTCACAGTGACAGACCAAACTCCCCGTTTAAAGGGACAGTCTACACCAGAATTTTTATTGTTTTAAAAGATAGATAATCCCTTTATTACCCATTTCCCAGTTTTGCATAACTAACACATTTATAATAATATACTTTTAACCTCTGTGATTATCTTGTATCTAAGCCTCTGCAAACTAACCCGTTTATCTTTTGACAGACTTGCAGTCTAGCCAATCAGTACCTGCTCCCAGATAACTTCTCGTGCACGAGCACAGTGTTATCTATATGAAATACGTGAACTAACACCCTCTAGTGGTGAAAAACTGTTAAAATGCAATCTGAAAGAGGTGGGCTTCAAGGTCTAAGAAATTAGCATATGAACCTCCTAGGTTAAGCTTTCAACTAAGAATACCAAGAGAACAAAGCAAAATTGGTGATAAAAGTAAATTGGAAAATTGTTTAAAATTACATGCTCTATCTGAAAGTTTATTTTGGCCTAGACTGTCCCTTTAACGCACCGCAAACAACCGCAAACAGTCCATTTGCACAACTGCAAACTCCCCATTTGCACAAGGTTGGATACCAAGCTAGCCATGTCTAGTTCCTTGTCCTCACTGATGTCATTGAAGGTCTCTTCCTCCACCCAGCCAAGTGCAACACCAAGGTTCCCCGAAAGGTGAAAACAAGCCCCCTGGGACGCCTGCTGTGTTTGGTCTTCCACCTCCTCAAAGCCACCTTCCTCCTCTGACTCCTCTTCTTCAGACTCCTCTCTCTGCGTTGACTCTCTCTGCGTTATTATAAGGTGTGTTAAGTAGTACTATTCCTATCAGTTTAATCCCTGTTATGTCCCCTATTAGGGGACGTGTATATGGCATCGATTTTAGGAACCGGGAGATGGAAAAAGATGCTTGGTCGGTCCTCCTACTTCAAATTTGGGGCACTGCGCGTGCAATCTAATGTGCCACCAGATAGGAGTGGTGTGTTAAGTAGTACTATTCTTATCAGTTTAATCCCTGTTACGTCCCCTATCAGGGGACGTGTATATGGCATCGATTTTAGGAACCGGGAGATGGAAAAAGATGCTTGGTCGGTCCTCCTACTTCCAATTTAGGGCACTGCACGTGCAATCTACTGTGGCATCAGATATGAGTGGTGTGTTAAGTAGTACTATTCTGATCAGTTTAATACCTGTTACTCCCCCTATCGGGGGAGGTGTATATGGCATGGATTTTAGGAACCGGGAGATGGAAAAAGATGCTTGGTCGGTCCTCCTACTTCAAATTTGGGGCACTGCGCGTGCAATCATGGCCAGACTTTTAGCCGACGGACATTTGTCCGACGGACATTTGGCCGAAACACAAGTGGCTGTCACAAAACAGTCCGGCCACGAGATAGATAGATTTGATAGATAGATAGATACATAGATTAAATAGATCAATAGATGCAATATACATTTGATAGATACGATAGATAGTTAGATAGATTTGATAGATAAATAGATAGATTTGATAGATATATAATTTCCCAGACAGAGAATTACCAGTCGTGCGGTCTGTGACCCATGGTAAGGTTCCCAGAGGCAGTTGCGGTGCCAGGGGCCGTGTATATGGCATGGATTTTAGGAACTGGGAGATGGAAAAAGATGCTTTGTCGGTCCTCCTACTTCACATTTGGGGCACTGCGCGTGCAATTGTGGCCGGACTTTTAGCCGACGGACATTTGTCCGACGGACATTTGGCCGAAACACAAGTGGCTGTCACAAAACAGTCCGGCCATGAGATAGATAGATTTGATAGATAGATACATAGATTAGAAAGATCAATAAATGCAATATACATTTGATAGATACAATAGATAGTTAGATAGATTTGATAGATAAATAGATAGATTTGATAGAAATATAATTTCCCAGACAGAGAATTACAAGATGTGCGGGACCCATGGTAAGGTTCCCAGAGGCAGTTGCGGCGCCAGGGGACGTGTATATGGCATGGATTTTAGGAACCGGGAGATGGAAAAAGATGCTTGGTCGGTCCTCCTACTTCGAATTTGGGGCACTGCGCGTGCAATCGTGGCCGGACTTTTAGCCGACGGCCATTTGTCCGACGGACATTTGTCCGACGGACATTTGGCTGAAACACAAGTGGCTGTCACAAAACAGTCCGGCCACGAGATAGATAGATTTGATAGATAGATAGATAGATAGATACATAGATTAGATAGATAGATCAATAGATGCAATATACATTTGATAGATATGATAGACAGATAGATAGATTTGATAGATAAATAGATAGATTTGATAGATAGATAATTTCCCAGACAGAGAATTACAAGACGTGCGGTCTGGGACCCATGGTAAGGTTAATTCCTTTTGCACAATCAAGTATAGGTTGGGGATTGCCTTTTGTGCAAAGAAATTTTGGCCGGGTACCTTCCACTGCGGTGTCCCCTATCAGGGGATGTGTATATGGCATAGATTTTAGGAACCGGGAGATGGAAAAAGATGCTTGGTCAGTCCTCCTACTTCAAATTTGGGGCACTCCGCGTGCAATCTAATGTGACACCAGATAGGAGTGGTGTGTTAAGTAGTACTATTCCTATCAGTTTATTCCTGTTAAGTGTCTCTTTTTTGTTTTTGTTTTTGAAGCCACAGTGCAGCACCAGAGGCCAGAAAAATTTGGCATGTACACATGCCTGAAAAATTAGGTATTGTTGCAGCCGCTGCTGTAGCAGCGGCCAGAAAAATTGATGTTTGTTTCCCAGGCAGAAAGTGCCCTAAAACATTGCGGCTTGAACCCCAGTTGGTGGCGGATAAGTCACGCAAGTCATCCGGCATTTGAAGATAAAATACAGCAGCGTGTGGACCATTTTTAGCCCAAGGCAGCTCATCTCATCAGGCCTTTTTTACTTGAATGTATCGCCCAATGTCAGTCCCTTCGGGATCCATCCCTCATTCATCTTAATAAAGGTGAGGTAATCTAGACTTTTTTGACCTAGGCGACTTCTCTTCTCAGTGACAATACCTCCTTCTGCACTGAAGGTCCTTTCTGACAGGACACTTGAAGTGGCGCAGGCCAGAAGTTCTATTGCAAATTGGGATAGCTCAGGCCACAGGTCAAGCCTGCACACCCAGTAGTCAAGGGGTTCATCGCTCCTCAGAGTGTTGAGATCTGCAGTTAAGGCGAGGTAGTCTGCTACCTGTCGGTCGAGTCGTTCTCTGAGGGTGGACCCCGAAGGGCTGTGGCGATGCATAGGAGTTAAAAAGCTCTGCATGTCCTCCATCAACAACACGTCTGTAAAGCGTCCTGTCCTTGCCGGCGTGGTCATGGAAGTCGGAGGATTACTTTCAGCTCTTCCCCTGTTAGATTCACGTTGTGCTGTGACATCACCCTTATACGCTGTGTAAAGCATACTTTTTAATTTATTTTGGAAATGCTGCATCCTTTCCGACTTGTTGTAATTCGGTAACATTTCTGGCACTTTATGCTTATACCGGGGGTCTAGTAGCATGGACACCCAGTACAGGTCATTCTCCTTCAGCTTTTTTATATGAGGGTCCCTCAACAGGCACGACAGCATGAAAGACCCCATTTGCACAAGGTTGGATGCCGAGCTACTCATGTCCCGTTCCTCGTCCTCACTGATCTCACTGAAGGTATCTTCTTCCCCCCAGCCACGTACAACACCACGGGTACCAGATAGGTGACAACGAGCACCCTGGGATGCCTGTTGTGGTTGGTCTTCCTCCTCCTCCTCCTCAAAGCCACATTCCTCCTCTGACTCCTCTTCCTCACAATCCTCTTCCAGCGTTTCTGCAGGTCCAGCAAGCAATGCTGATAAGGCTGTTTCTGGTGGTGATGGTGACCACAACTCTTCCTCTTCACGCTCATCTACGGCTTGATCCAGCACTCTTAGCAGGGCATGCTCCAGGAAGAAAACAAATGGTATGATGTCGCTGATGGTGCCTTCGGTGCGACTGACAAGGTTTTTCACCTCCTCAAAAGGATCACCAAATGTCCCTGTGATTATCTATATTCAATAGAGTTTGAAAATTTTAAAGGTAGCCTTCAGGTATGTCGTTTTCAAATAAAATATTTTATAACAATTTCCAATCAGTGCACCTCACACTTATCTATTGTGACCAATAAGTTAGACTAGACTTGATTCTTAGGTTTAAATGAACATATACTTTATTCTCCACCAGTAAAAACAAACAGTAAGTTGTCAAACGATTAAAATCTACTAAAGAACAAAATTCATTCATACACACATACTTTCTTGAGAAAGCCCCGGATAACAGGGGTGAAAGCGTAGAAAGTGCTGTGAGTGATACCTGCAAAAGAATATACACTTACGATCCGGAGGGAGTAAAGAGCTGCCAAGCTGAAAAACCAAAGACCTCTGCGTACGATAAGTACTCAAGTGCAGAGATATCAACGGTGAACGGACACAAAGGCATACTTGCGCAAGTATTTTTTCATTCCTTTGAACAGCTGTCAGAAGCCGGTGACGTCAGAGGCGCATTAGAAGTGGAAGAGCGCGAGGACTCCCGGTCTGACAATAACACAAACACTGCCGGAGGAGGAAGCAGGTAAGAGCCAGCTTACAAATAGCTGACCTGCTGAATAATCATTGCTTTTTAAAGAAATATTACCAAGTTGAACTCGAACTAAAAACCTGTATGAGGTGAAATTTGAAATTTTAACCCAGCTATTAACTCGAAATTTTAACCCAGCTATTAATTGAGATTGGATCTGCAATTATTTATTGAAAAAGTGCCTATGAGAAAGACTGTTTGACCTATTGAAGATTTCTACAAAAAGACCTTTAACATTTCCATTGTTTACACAAACATTAAGAAGGAGTATTTGGGTGTAATAGGAACCGGTTCCAAAAGTGGCCTAGTGTTTGGCTCATCCCCCCCTTTTTTTTGTATTTTTGCACAATTATATGTATTTTGCACATTATTGTATATCTCTTTTTTTCTATATATCACAGTAGAAGGATTTGATTCGCTGCTATTTAATTAGATAATTTATAGACACTACATAAAGTCTGATAGGGAACTGAGATTGTATGTGTGTATGAATGAATTTTGTTCTTTAGTAGATTTTAATCGTTTGACAACTTACTGTTTGTTTTTACTGGTGGAGAATAAAGTATATGTTCATTTAAACCTAAGAATCAAGTCTAGTCTAACTTATTGGTCACAATAGATAAGTGTGAGGTGCACTGATTGGAAATTGTTATAAAATATTTTATTTGAAAACGACATACCTGAAGGCTACCTTTAAAATTTTCAAACCCTATTGAATATAGATAATCACAGGGACATTTCGTAATCTTAATAGAACCATATTTAACCCAAAGCTATTAGCGCCATCTTACCGTTTAATTAATTTTTGTCTAAATTAACTGTCTAGGAAGGAGACAGTATCACAAGACAGGCATATTTGGGTCTTTTGTCTAGCGCTACACACATCATCTTTATACCTCCTCAAAAGGACACATGAGCCTACAGGCATTGCGCATGAGCGCCCAGTAATGTGGCAAAAAAAATCCCAGCTCCGCAGAGGCTGTCCTAGCACCCCGGTCATACAAATACTCGTTAATGGCTTTTTCTTGTTGGAGCAGGCGGTCGAACATTAGGAGTGTTGAATTCCAACGTGTCGGGCTGTCACAAATCAAGCGCCTCATTGGCATGTTGTTTCACCGCTGGATATCAGAAAAGTGCGCCATGGCCGTGTAGGAACGCCTGAAATGGCCACACACCTTCCTGGCCTGCTTCAGGACGTCCTGTAAGCCTGGGTACTTATGCACAAAGCGTTGTACAATCAGATTACACACATGTGCCATGCACGGCACATGTATCAACTTGCCCAATTTCAATGCCGCCACCAAATTACTTCCGTTGTCAGAAACCACTTTGCCGATCTCCAGTTGGTGCAGAGTCAGCCACTGATCCACCTGTGCGTTCAGGGCGGACAGGAGTGCTGGTCCGGTGTGACTCTCTGCTTTTGGGCAAGTCAACCCCAAGATGGCATGACACTGCCGTATCCGGGATGTGGAATAGTACCTGCGGAGCTGGGGGGATGCCGTTGATGTGGAGCAAGACGCAGCAGCAGAAGAGGACTCAGCCGAGGAGGTTATGGAAGAGGATGGAGTAGGAGGAGTAGAGGAGGTGGCAGCAGGCTTGCCTGCAAGTCGTGGCGGTGTCACCAACTCCTCCTCTGCAGAGCCACGCATTCCATGCTTGGCAGCCATCAGCAGGTTTACCCAATGCGCAGTGTAGGTAATATACCTGCCCTGACCATGCTTTGCAGACCAGCTATCAGTGGTCATATGGACCCTTGCCCCAACACTGTGTGCCAGACATGCCATTACTTCCTTTCGCACAATCGAGTACAGGTTGGGGATTGCCTTTTGTGAAAAGAAATTTCGTCCGGGTACCTTCCACTGCGGTGTCCCAATAGCTACAAATTTTTTGAACGCCTCAGACTCCACCAGCTTGTATGGTAAAATCTGGCGGGCTAAGAGTTCAGACAAGCCAGCTGTCAGACAAGGGGGTGACTTTGTGACATTGGCTTCTTACGCTCAAACATGTCCTTGACAGACACCTGACTGTGGGCAGATGAACAGGAACTGCTCCGGAAGAGAGACGGAGTGGCGGATGGTTGAGAGGGGGCAAGGAGGACAGCAGTGGTTGACGTGGATGAAGATGCTGGACCAGGAGGATTTGATTCGCTGCTATTTAATTAGATAATTTATAGACACTACATAAAGTCTGATAGGGAACTGAGATTGTATGTGTGTATGAATGAATTTTGTTCTTTAGTAGATTTTAATCGTTTGACAACTTACTGTTTGTTTTTACTGGTGTAGAATAAAGTATATGTTCATTTAAACCTAAGAATCAAGTCTAGTCTAACTTATTGGTCACAATAGATAAGTGTGAGGTGCACTGATTGGAAATTGTTATAAAATATTTTATTTGAAAACGACATACCTGAAGGCTACCTTTAAAATTTTCAAACCCTATTGAATATAGATAATCACAGGGACATTTCGTGATCTTAATAGAACCATATTTAACCCAAAGCTATTAGCGCCATCTTACCGTTTAATTAATTTTTGTCTAAATTAACTGTCTAGGAAGCAGACAGTATCACAAGACAGGCATATTTGGGTCTTTTGTCTAGCGCTACACACATCATCTTTATACCTCCTCAAAAGGACACATGAGCCTACAGGCATTGCGCATGAGCGCCCAGTAATGTGGCAAAAAAATTCCCAGCTCCGCAGAGGCTGTCCTAGCACCCCGGTCATACAAATACTCGTTAATGGCTTTTTCTTGTTGGAGCAGGCGGTCGAACATTAGGAGTGTTGAATTCCAACGTGTCGGGCTGTCACAAATCAAGCGCCTCATTGGCATGTTGTTTCACCGCTGGATATCAGAAAAGTGCGCCATGGCCGTGTAGGAACGCCTGAAATGGCCACACACCTTCCTGGCCTGCTTCAGGACGTCCTGTAAGCCTGGGTACTTATGCACAAAGCGTTGTACAATCAGATTACACACATGTGCCATGCACGGCACATGTGTCAACTTGCCCAATTTCAATGCCGCCACCAAATTACTTCCGTTGTCAGAAACCACTTTGCCGATCTCCAGTTGGTGCAGAGTCAGCCACTGATCCACCTGTGCGTTCAGGGCGGACAGGAGTGCTGGTCCGGTGTGACTCTCTGCTTTTGGGCAAGTCAACCCCAAGATGGCATGACACTGCCGTATCCGGGATGTGGAATAGTACCTGCGGAGCTGGGGGGATGCCGTTGATGTGGAGCAAGACGCAGCAGCAGAAGAGGACTCAGCTGAGGAGGTTATGGAAGAGGATGGAGTAGGAGGAGTAGAGGAGGTGGCAGCAGGCTTGCCTGCAAGTCGTGGCGGTGTCACCAACTCCTCCTCTGCAGAGCCACGCATTCCATGCTTGGCAGCCATCAGCAGGTTTACCCAATGCGCAGTGTAGGTAATATACCTGCCCTGACCATGCTTTGCAGACCAGCTATCAGTGGTCATATGGACCCTTGCCCCAACACTGTGTGCCAGACATGCCATTACTTCCTTTCGCACAATCGAGTACAGGTTGGGGATTGCCTTTTGTGAAAAGAAATTTCGGCCGGGTACCTTCCACTGCGGTGTCCCAATAGCTACAAATTTTTTGAACGCCTCAGACTCCACCAGCTTGTATGGTAAAATCTGGCGGGCTAAGAGTTCAGACAAGCCAGCTGTCAGACAAGGGGGTGACTTTGTGACATTGGCTTCTTACGCTCAAACATGTCCTTGACAGACACCTGACTGTGGGCAGATGAACAGGAACTGCTCCGGAAGAGAGACGGAGTGGCGGATGGTTGAGAGGGGGCAAGGAGGACAGCAGTGGTTGACGTGGATGAAGATGCTGGACCAGGAGGAGGATGGCGGCTTTGAGTTTGTGTGCTGCTTCTACTCATGTGTTAATCCTATAGGCGTTTGTGATGTGCGATCATGTGCCTTCGCAAAGTAGTTGTACCTAGGTGGGTGTTGCACTTCCCATGACTCAGTTTCTTTTGGCACAGGTTGCAAATGGCATCGCTGTTGTCAGAGGCAGACACACAAAAAAAATGCCACACTGCTGAGCTCTGCGATGACGGCATTCTGGTGGTGGCAACAGCATGCGTTGATTGGCGTGCTGTCTGGCTGACCCCGGGTGCTGATGCATGCTGTCTGACTGTGCCACTAGCTCCTTGCGACGACCTCCCCCTGCTTCCAACTCGTCTCCTCCTCCTCCTCTCTGTCTCTCCATCTGAACTTTCCCCCTCTACTTCTTCTCTTCTAGCAGGCACCCACGTGACATCCACGGACGCATCGTCATCATCAACTGCTTCACTTGTATCTGACAAATCAACAAAGGAACTTTAGAATTGAGGTTATGGGGGGATAGTTGGAGTTAGGTAATAACAGATATAGTCCCCTTATTTGTATTACAATACATATATTTTGTGTCTATATGTTATATTAAATATTACCAAATGGGATCAATATCTGATGTGGGATCTCAGAAAACAGAACTAAACAACTAGAAAAACTAATTGTATGAGGAATAGAATAGGAATCACAGCAGAGATTGCCACAAATTATATATCATGTGAACTCCAAATAATGGATTCAGATAAAGATTACATTATATATTTAGAAAGTTCCGTAACATTCATACCTTTAAGTCTTTATTAATATAACCAGGAACCAACATTCACACAGTAGTAGCGAGAATTTTT
This sequence comes from Bombina bombina, assembly GCF_027579735.1. Taxonomy (NCBI): domain Eukaryota; kingdom Metazoa; phylum Chordata; class Amphibia; order Anura; family Bombinatoridae; genus Bombina; species Bombina bombina. Next base: position 797,611,347 of record NC_069500.1, on the reverse strand, counting down.
TTTTTAAAAACACTTAAACCCAGTCATAGATAATTATTTATGTGCTTAGAAATATATAAATCAACATGGGCCCACTAGAAAATATCTAAAGTAAGCTAAGCCCTTACAATCTGAGGGCTGATTAACTTTTAACCATTAGTCTAAGTAAGCACCATGAATAACCAACTATTTACGAGAAATTTCTTGTTTAGACAAAGGCAAGCAGGTTAAAAATGGCAGACAGGAGAGACAACGCTACTCCTGCTGGACCCCTGATGCGCGTTTCCCAGAACGCTTCCTCAGAGGGGAAGCGTTCTGTGAAACGCACATCAGGGGTCCAGCAGGAGTAGTGTTGTCTCTCCTGTCTGCCATTTTTAACCTATATATTAATCTTTATCTGAATCCATTATTTGGAGTTCACATGGTATATAATTTGTGGCAATCTCTGCTGTGAATCCTATTGTATTCCTCATACAATTAGTTTTTCTAGTTGTTTAAATCAACAAAGGAAGCAGCAGCGGGTACAACATCATCATCATCATACCGTACGTCCATGTCTGTAATGCTGCCTGACTGAGACATATCACTGTTATCTACATCCTCTATCAATGATGGTTACACATCACTCATTTCTTCCAACTGATGTGTAAAAAACTCCTCTGACACATCAAGTGAAGTGGCTGTGGTGCTAGTGTTGTTGGTGGCGGCAGGCGGGCGAGTGGTGGTAACTTGAGAGGTGCCCGAAGATAAGCTGGAGGAGGATGGTGCGTCAAGGTTCGGAGCGGAAGCTATAGAAGATTGGGTGTCCTGTGTTAAAAAGTCAACTATGTCCTAGTCCTCAGAACTTTTCAAGTTCATGGGATGTGGCCTCTGAACACTGGGCATTATTCTATAGCCAAAGGGAATCACAGCACCAAAACCACGATGGCACCTGCGGGGTGGCCTGCCTCTGTCTGTCATTTTTTTTTTAAATGTACACTTACACTACTATTAAACAAGATATGAGTGGTGGCACTGGGCAAGTGGGCACATTATACACTGTGAGCCTGACACAAAAAAGCAGACTGATGTTTGACAGTCCAAAAAGTTTTAAATGTACACTTACACTACTATTAAACAAGATATGTGTACACAGTATACGCTGTGAGCCTGGCACACACGCTGGCAGGCAGGCAACTACAATTAGATTACACAAGCAGACTGATGTTTCACAGTCAAAAAAGTTTTTTTTTTTTTAATTTACACTACTGTTACAACAGATATGAGTGGTGGCACTAGTTGGCAAGTGGGCCTGGCACACACGCTGGCAGGCAGGCAACTGCAATTAGATTACACTAGCAGACTGATGTTTCACAGTCAAAAAAGTTTTAATTAAAAAAAAATTACACTACTGTTACAACAGATATGAGTGGTGGCACTAGTTGGCAAGTGGGCCTGGCACACACGCTGGCAGGCAGGCAACTGCTATTAGATTACACTAGCAGACTGATGTTTCACAGTCAAAAAAGTTTTTTTTTTTAAATTTACACTACTGTTACAACAGATATGAGTGGTGGCACTTAGCAAGTGGGCCTGGCACACACGCTGGCAGGCAGGCAACTGCAATTAGATTACACTAGCAGACTGATGTTTCACAGTCAAAAAAGTTTTTTTTTACAAAATTTACACTTCTGTTACAATAGATATGAGTGGTGGCACTAGTTGGCAAGTGGGCCTGGCACACACACTGGCAGGCAGGCAACTGCTATTAGATTACACTAGCAGACTGATGTTTCACAGTCAAAAAAGTTTTTTTTTCAAAATGTACACTACTGTTACAACAGATATGAGTGGTGGCACTTAGCAAGTGGGCCTGGCACACATGCTGGCAGGCAGGCAACTGCAATTAGATTACACTAGCAGACTGATGTTTCACAGTCAAAAAAGTTTTTTTTTATAAAATTTACACTACTGTTACAACAGATATGAGTGGTGGCATTAGTTGGCAAGTGGGCATGGCACACACACTGGCAGGCAGGCAACTGCTATTAGATTACACTAGCAGACTGATGTTTCACAGTCAAGAAAGTTTTTTTTTTTTTTAAATTTACACTACTGTTACAACAGATATGAGTGGTGGCACTAGTTAGCAAGTGCGCCTGGCACACACACTGGCAGGCAGGCAACTGCAATTAGATTACACTAGCAGACTGATGTTTCACAGTCAAAAAAGTTTTTTTTTTTTAATTTACACTACTGTTACAACAGATATGAGTGGTGGCACTAGTTGGCAAGTGGGCCTGGCACACACGCTGGCAGGTAGGCAACTACAATTAGATTACACTAGCAGACTGATGTTTCACAGTCAAAAACTTTGTTTTACAAAATTTACACTACTTTTACAACAGATATGAGTGGTCGCACTAGTTGGCAAGTGGACCTGGCACACACGCTGGCAGGCAGGAAACTGCTATTAGATTACACTAGCAGACTGATGTTTCACAGTCAAGAAAGTTTTTTTTTTAAATTTACACTACTGTTACAACAGATATGAGTGGTGGCACTAGTTGGCAAGTGGGCCTGGCACACACACTGGCAGGCAGGCAACTGCAATTAGATTACACTAGCAGACTAATGTTTCAAAGTCAAAAAAGTTGTTTTTTTCAAAATTTACACTACTGTTACAACAGATATGAGTGGTGGCACTTAGCAAGTGGGCCTGGCACACACGCTAGCAGGCAGGCAACTGCAATTAGATTACACTAGCAGACTGAAGTTTCACAGTCAAAAAAGTTTTTTTTTTTAAAAATTACACTTCTGTTACAACAGATGTGAGTGGTGGCACTAGTTGACAAGTGGGCCTGGCACACACGCTGGCAGGCAGGCAACTTTAATTAGATTACACTAGCAGACTGATGTTTCACAGTCAAAAAAGTTTTTTTAAAAAAAATTTACACTACTGTTACAACAGATATGAGTGGTGGCACTAGTTGGCAAGTGGGCCTGGCACACACGCTGGCAGGCAGGCAGGCAACTGCTATTAGATTACACTAGCAGACTGATGTTTCACAGTCAAAAAAGTTTTTTTTTTAAATTTACACTACTGTTACAACAGATATGAGTGGTGGCACTGCAGGCAGGCAACTGCAATTAGATTACACTAGCAGACTGATGTTTCACAGTCAAAATTACACAGGCAAAAAAAAAAAAAAAAGACTGATGTTCTAGCCCTAAAAAGGGCTTTTTGGGGTGCTTTCCTTACAGCAGAGATCAGATGAGTCCTTCAGGACTGTAGTGGACACTGAATACACTAGCCTAGCTATCAATTTCCCTATAAAATCAGCAGCAGCTACACTATCCCTCCTCTCACTAAGAATGCAGGATCAGAATGAATCTAAAATGGCTGCTGTCCAGGAGCTGGGAGGGTCTGCGAGGGAGTGACTGCTGCTGATTGGCTGAAATGTGTCTGCAGACTGTGAGATACAGGGTCAAAGTTTACTCAATGATGATGAATAGGGGGCGGATCGAACATCACATATGTTCGCCCGCCGCGGCGAACGCGAACAAGCTATGTTTGCTGGGAACTATTCGCCGGCGAACAATTCGCGACATCACTATTGATGATTAAGATGATGCTAGTAAAAAAACTAGGATGCCTTGGCTAATATACAAAACAAAATAGATAATTTCTATGTGAAATTGGATGGTTTTATTAACGCTCTTCAGAAGAATATACAAAAGCAAGTTATACGACTATTATTAAAACAAGAATAAATTAGTCTCAAATAAAAATACATTTGGATAAACAGCTTAGAACGTTTTATGTTTAGTAAGTAGTTTTTGGATTTAGCCTATGAAATAGATATCTGAAAGATAAAAGTTAGATCCTTTAGATTATTCATTGCAATAATTATGTTTAGATGCTGTGAAGACTAGTGGGGGATTTGTTTTACTTCTGTGTTGTGTTCTATTTTCTGTTTTTCTTTCTTTATTGTAATTTTGTTATTTTGATAAAATAAATTAAAAAAAACAAACAATTTTTTTAAACATTATTGGGAGACAATATTTTGGTATTAGAAATCCTATAAAATATACAGGTTCATTTACAATATGGACATTGCAATTTAGTCTATGGTGCCAAAATAAATTGATACTACATAGTGAGGTTTATACAAACATAACTGCTCAATATTTGAACAACTTTTTGTTGCTCTGCATAAAGTATACTGTTTCTTATTTTTAGATGAATAAATGAGAACCTTGGATTAATTCATATTAATGTGTCCTACGATAAAGCCTCTTAAAGGAACAAAATCATACTACTAAACATATGTTTAACTATTAACTTGTTCAAACATATACTTTCTATAAAATCTTAAGAATATTATTAACATTCTAGATTCTTTTATTTTTTATAATGATGCTAACCTATTTGATATTTTCTATCATACCATACTGGCTTCGTATTCTTTCTAATAATACAGTGTGTAAGAAATTATAAACCCTCTTAAAAGTTTAAGGCCTAGATTTGGAGTTTGGCGGTAGATGGGCTGTTAACGCTACGCAGGCTTTTTTCTGGCCGCACCATAAAATTAACTCTGGTATCGAGAGTTCAAAAAAATGCTGCGTTAGGCTCCAAAAAAGGAGCGTAGAGCATTTTTACCGCAAATGCAACTCTCGATACCAGAGTTGCTTACGGACGCGACCAGCCTCAAAAACGTGCTCGTGCACGATTCTCCCATAGGAAACAATGGGGCTGTTTGAGCTGAAAAAAAACCTAACACCTGCAAAAAAGCTGCGTTCAGCTCCTAACGCAGCCCCATTGTTTCCTATGGGGAAACACTTCCTACGTCTGCACCTAACACTCTAACATGTACCCCGAGTCTAAACACCCCTAACCTTACACTTATTAACCCCTAATCTGCCGCCCCCGCTATCGCTGACCCCTGCATTATATTATTAACCCCTAATCTTCCGCTCCGTAAACCGCAGCAACTTACATTATCCCTATGTACCCCTAATCTGCTGCCCCTAACACCGCCGACCCCTATATTATATTTATTAACCCCTAACCTGCCCCCCACAACGTCGCCGCCAGCTACTTACAATAATTAACCCCTAATCTGCCGACCGCAAAGCGCCGCCACCTACGTTATCCTTATGTACCCCTAATCTGCTGCCCCTAACACCGCCGACCCCTATATTATATTTATTAACCCCTAATCTGCCCCCCTCAACGTCGCCGACACCTGCCTACACTTATTAACCCCTAATCCGCCTCACTAACCATATCATAAATAGTATTAACCCCTAATCTGCCCTCCCTAACATCGCCGACACCTAACTTCAATTATTAACCCCTAATCTGCCGACCAGAGCTCACCGCTATTCTAATAAATGTATTAACCCCTAAAGCTAAGTCTAACCCTAACACTAACACCCCCCTATGTTAAATATAATTTAAATCTAATGAAATTAATTAACTCTTATTAAATAAATTATTCCTATTTAAAGCTAAATACTTACCTGTAAAAAAAATCCTAATATAGCTACAATATAAATTATAATTATATTATAGCTATTTTAGGATTAATATTTATTTTACAGGCAACTTTGTAATTATTTTAACTAGGTACAATAGCTATTAAATAGTTAAGAACTATTTAATAGTTACCTAGTTAAAATAATAACAAAATTACCTGTAAAATAAGTCCTAACCTAAGTTATAATTAAACCTAACACTACCCTATCAATAAATTAATTAAATAAAATACCTACAATTACCTACAATAAAACCTAACACTACACTATCAATAAATAAATTAAATACAATTTCTACAAATAACTACAATGAAATAAACTAACTAAAGTACAAAAAATAAAAAAGAACTAAGTTACAAAAAATAAAAAAATATTTACAAACATAAGAAAAATATTACAACAATTTTAAACTAATTACACCTACTCTAAGCCCCCTAATAAAATAACAAAGACCCCCAAAATAAAAAAATGCCCTACCCTATTCTAAATTAATAAATTTAAAAGCTCTTTTACCTTACCAGCCCTGAACAGGGCCCTTTGCGGGGCATGCCCCAAGAAAATCAGCTCTTTTGCCTGTAAAAATAAACATACAATACCCCCCCCAACATTACAACCCACCACCCACATACCCCTAATCTAACCCAAACCCCCCTTAAATAAACCTAACACTAAGCCCCTGAAGATCTTCCTACCTTGTCTTCACCTCACCGGGTATCACCGATCGGTCCTGGCTCCGATATCTTCATCCAACCAAAGCGGGGGCTAGACATCCACTGAAGAAGTCCAGAAGAGGGTCCAAAGTCTTCCTCCTATCCGGCAAGAAGAGGACATCCGGACCGGCAAACATCTTCATCCAAGCGGCATCTTCGATCTTCTTCCATCCGGTGCGGAGCGGGTCCATGTTGAAGCAGCCGACGCGGATCCATCCTCTTCTTCCGGCGTCTCCCGACGAATGACGGTTCCTTTAAGGGACGTCATCCAAGATGGCGTCCCTCGAATTCCGATTGGCTGATAGGATTCTATCAGCCAATCGGAATTAAGGTAGGAATATTCTGATTGGCTGATGGAATCAGCCAATCAGAATCAAGTTCAATCCGATTGGCTGATTTGATCAGCCAATCAGATTGAGCTCGCATTCTATTGGCTGTTCCGATCAGCCAATAGAATGCGAGCTCAATCTGATTGGCTGATTGGATCAGCCAATCGGATTGAACTTGATTCTGATTGGCTGATTCCATCAGCCAATCAGAATATTCCTACCTTAATTAATTTTATTTTTTGTAACTTAGTTCTTTTTTATTTTTTGTACTTTAGTTAGTTTATTTCATTGTAGTTATTTGTAGAAATTGTATTTAATTTATTTATTGATAGTGTAGTGTTAGGTTTTATTGTAGGTAATTGTAGGTATTTTATTTAATTAATTTATTGATAGGGTAGTGTTAGGTTTAATTATAACTTAGGTTAGGACTTATTTTACAGGTAATTTTGTTATTATTTTTACTAGGTAACTATTAAATAGTTCTTAACTATTTAATAGCTATTGTACCTAGTTAAAATAATTACAAAGTTTCCTGTAAAATAAATATTAATCCTAAAATAGCTATAATATAATTATAATTTATATTGTAGCTATATTAGGGTTTATTTTACAGGTAAGTATTTAGCTTTAAATAGGAATAATTTATTTAATAAGAGTTAATTAATTTCATTAGATTTAAATTATATTTAACTTAGGGGGGTGTTAGTGTTAGGGTTAGACTTAGCTTTAGGGGTTAATACATTTATTAGAATAGCGGTGAGCTCCGGTCGGCAGATTAGGGGTTAATAATTGAAGTTAGGTGTCGGCGATGTTAGGGAGGGAAGATTAGGGGTTAATACTATTTATGATAGGGTTAGTGAGGCGGATTAGGGGTTAATAACTTTATTATAGTAGCGCTCAGGTCCGCTCGGCAGATTAGGGGTTAATAAGTGTAGGCAGGTGTCGGCGACGTTGAGGGGGGCAGATTAGGGGTTAATAAACATAATATAGGGGTCGGCGGTGTTAGGGGCAGCAGATTAGGGGTACATAAGGATAACGTAGGTGGCGGCGCTTTGCGGTTGGCAGATTAGGGGTTAATTATTGTAAGTAGCTGGCGGCGACATTGAGGGGGGTAGGTTAGGGGTTAATAAATATAATACAGGGGTCGGCGGTGTTAGGGGCAGCAGATTAGGGGTACATAAGGATAACGTAGGTGGCGGTCGGCAGATTAGGGGTTAAAAATTTTTTATCCAATTGCGGCGATGTGGGGGGACCTCAGTTTAGGGGTACATAGGTAGTTTATGGGTGTTAGTGTACTTTAGGGTACAGTAGTTAAGAGCTTTATGAACCGGCATTAGCCCAGAAAGCTCTTAACTCCTGCTTTTTTTCGGCGGCTGGAGTTTTGTCGTTAGAGCTCTAACGCTCACTTCAGAAACGACTCTAAATACCGGCGTTAGAAAGATCCCATTGAAAAGATAGGATACGCAAATGGCGTAGGGGGATCTGCGGTATGGAAAAGTCGCGGCTGAAAAGTGAGCGTTAGACCCTTACCTACACGACTCCAAATACCGGCGGTAGCCTAAAACCAGCGTTAGGAGCCTCTAACGCTGGTTTTCACGGCTAACGCCAAACTCCAAATCTAGGCCTAATTGTTTTTGGAAAGAGGACAAAGAAAACAACAATACAAAAAATTCATATTGCGTAGAAAAAGTATTACAAAACCTGTATTGAAAAAATATTCAAAGATAAAAAAGTGCAAAACAATATGTATACAAACCACAAAGAAAATACAGCAAAATATACTTTTGATATGTTAGGCACAATAATATTTACTTCTAAAGATTCTGGTATTACTTAATACTTTGTAGATTTCTTACATCTAAGGGCCAATTTATTAAGCTCCGAATGGAGCTTGTGGGCCCCTGTTTCTGGCGAGTCTTCAGACTCGCCAGAAACACATATTATGAAGCAGCGGTCTAAAGACCGCTGCTCTATAACCCTGTCCGGCTGCTCTGAGCAGGCGGACAGGAATCGCCAGAAATCAACCCGATCGAGTACGATTGGGCTGATTGACACCCCCTGCTGGCGGCCGATTGGCCACGAGTCAGCAGGGGGCGGCGTTGCACCAGCAGCTCACATTTTAAATGCGGAGAGCGTATTGATCTCCGCATTTAGCGAGGTTTTGCGGACCTGATCCGCACTGTCGGATCAGGTCCGCAACACCATTGATAAATAGGGGCCCTAATGTTACTTTATTCAGAAAAATCTTCTCTTGTAGTCTTGCTATCCACTAGACTGGGAGGTTTGCTGGCTCCAAATCTTCTGGTATCAACACCACTTTTCCCAGGCCTTATTGCTAACCTCAAAACTGCTCATAACTGAGAACTTTAATTATATACAATGACACATTGGTTTGAAGGATAGGGAGATTGATAGATCCTGACTCATTGTTGCTTCCCAACACCATGAGAAAATAACTCTCACTTTGTTAAAGGGACTGTCTACTCAAGATTTTTTATTGTTTAAAAATATAGATAATACCTTTAATATCCATTCCCCAATTTTGCGTAACCAACACTGTGATATCAATATATTTATTACCTCTGTGATTACCTTGTATCTAAGCCTCTGCAGACTGCCCCCTTATTTCAGTTCTTTTGACAGACTTGCATTTTAGACTTGCCAATCAGTGATGACTCATAAATAACTCCACTGGAGTAAACACAAGTTTACATTTTTTGGACAAAAGCATACGCTTTGTTTGACTTGCATTTTTATTAGATAACATTTTAAGGTGAATCAAAACAGTAAATTAGGTTGTAAAACTGACTGTATGGGGAGCTCTGGTACTTACCTAAAAAATGTCCAATCTAAATATTATAAAATAAAATACTAAGCATATATACACACTAATAGAACTTACAAGATTTTCATTTTTAATAAATCTCAAAAGTTATATAAGTTCATAAAGGCTTTCCTTATACAGTTTGTTATGTTATGTTGAGGTAAAATGCTTAGTAGAACATGATCCAGATTTCTCTGTAGAACCACGGAATTTGCGGCACTATACAAATAAATAATAATAATAGCTCTGCTAAATACTGTACTATAATGAAAGAGGATCCAACTGGATATGTGAATGTGTAGGTTATTTAATTTTACTTTTTAATGGGTTAAAGAAAGAGAGTGGTTAGGGGAACATATGATAAATATCTTTCCTGATTTGAATAATAAAAAAAAACTTAGAACACTTTCAAGACGTTGAGTTATGAACAAGAAATAAAAGTATTTTGTTGTGAGCAATTATCAGATTAAAAAATATGTATCTTTAGCTCTTTGTTATAAATAGCTTTTTCATAGCTATCCTAATATCTTGATTCCTCAGGCTATATATTATTGGATTAAACAATGGAGTAAACACTGTGTATAGAAGAGACACAGCTTTATTTAAGTCATTTGAATGTCCTCTGAAGGGAACCATGTATTTAATAATTAATGTGCCATAATAAGCAGATACAACTGCCAGGTGAGAACTGCACGTTGAAAATGCCTTTTTTCTTCCAGTGGTGGATGGTATTTTAATGATAGTAAAAAATATGTAGATATAAGTTACAGTAATAAAAATGAATGGAATGATCACGGTAGGGATAGAAGACATAAATACTTCCATTTCTACTAGATAAGTGTCTGAGCAAGAAAGCTCCATTAATGGGGCAAAATCACAATAGAAATGGTCGATTATATTGGCACCACAAAAAACTAATTTAAATACGGGAATGACTGCAATTAAAGGTAACGTTATACCTAAAATCCAAGATACGATTGCAAGGGAGAGGCAAAGATTGTTGTCCATAATTGAAGTATAGCGTAACGGACTACAGATAGCCAGGTATCGATCATAAGACATCATCATGAGAAGAAAACACTCTGCAATAGTTGAAATGCATAATACATAAAACTGGGTGAGGCAGCTCTTAACAGGAATTGAACTCCCTTCTTCCAGTAGAACACGTAACATGTTTGGAATAACAGTGCTTGTTAGCAGAATGTCTGAGGCCGACAAATGGCTAAGTAGAAAATACATGGGTGATTGTACTTGGTAACTCACACATACTAAAAAGATAATCAGTAGATTTCCTATTATTGTCAAACAATAAAGAATGAAGAACAAAAAAAAAGAGTAAACCTTTGAAGTTTTGAATATTCTCAAACCCCAAAAGCAAAAAATCTTTATTGATTGTCTTGTTCTTCTTATACATTTCCTGTGGACACAAAAAAATAACATTATTCACCTATCCAGAAATTAAAGTTATTTTAAAATGATCAATCCTAGCATTAATATTATATAGTCAAGCAAGGTGTTTTTTATTTTAAAGTTTATTTTGTATTTGTTTAACCTTACCTCCAAAATATTAAAAACAAATAAAACTGTAGAATTTATTAAGAATGCCTTACTAATACTTGTCATCTTCCAAGTCTGCTTCAAAGGTAGATGTTACCAGAATCACTGCTCTTCCAGGGTCCTGTTCATATGATTCATCTCCCTCTGGACCAGCTAAATCTCTATTCGCATTTTGTTTACATGACGAGTAAACTTTGTTAAGAGAAAGTATGTTTGTGTATACTGCTAACCCCATTTACATACCTAATTACTGATCAAGATAACCTGTGTCGCAGTACAGTTAATTAATCCCCGCCCCCTATAATATAAGGGTATACACCAATCAACTACAGCTCATCGCTCTGTCCCTATTGTTACAATGGATAAACCCGCCTCCTAGTGATGTAAATCATTTTGTTTCAACATGCAAAATGTTTCAACCCACAATGAGAGTTCAACCCTTTTTGTAGCATATTAGAAGAGGCTCTACATGTGTATTATATGTGCCTGAAGAAGGGAACAGTTAATTAGAGATAAGGGGGCAAACCCTATTTATATACAAGGTCTGAATCCCCAATTTTAACAATACTATCCCTACTATTACGTAGGGGATTCATTAAAAAATGGGCTAGACAAAAACTCAAAAGTAGTTGCTAAAGTCAAATACAAAAAATAAGAAAATATTTATTGTTCAAAAAATATCTTATATGAACTTCCACAGACTAAATTGTATAAAAACCTAATGAATCGTATCTAAAAACCATTTGACTATATTATGAATATAGGGAAGGAGATGCACAAACATTTACAATATAAAAAACAAATTAAATTGCAAATTAAAAACACCCTACATATTAAAACCCCAAAAAACAAACTAGCTGTACCTGCACTAACCTCAACTCATAAATGCTCTTTATGTGAATACGTATAAAAAGGAACTCTAAATTCATATCTAGGGCTCCATGTACTAAGCAGTCAGCAAGCTACCCGCAACAAATTTCACGTCAAAACTCGCAAACTGATATGTACAAAGCCGTCAACTATGTTCAAACTAGCATCTTTAAAATTGCGAGCGTACTTACCCACCAAACCTCGCTACCTCTCCATTTTTCACTGTAATTAGACACATTTGACCACCAACTCGCCAAAAACAAATGTACTAAAAAATCTATTTGTCCGCTCGCGACAATTTCCGCTCCCACCTCGTTATTTTTGCCTCGCCACCTTTTAGGTGGCAGGCAAGGTACAAAACAATAGGAAAGTCACTCGAGACGCCAGTCTAGACATATATAAAAGGCAGTAATATTAGCATTGTACTTACATTGTTCATTTCAGCAGCTATGGAGAGAATTCTGTATTTGTTTATTCTCCGTGTGATGCAAATCCGGGCTAGAAGACAGAATACTGGAAATGTCGCTAATCGAATGGTTAGAAGAAGGAGAGCTTGTGTCCCCCGTGTATTACTTCCACGGGTTGGTTTGCACGGCCTTTCTGACCGAGAGATCATACAAAGATTCCGGCTTGATCATGAATCCATATTACACCTGTATCGAGAGATTGAAGATCATTTGGCTCGTTCACAAGCTATTCCGGGATTTCTGAAACTATTAGCTGCATTGCATTTTATGGCAACAGGCTCCTTTCAGGCAGTTTCTAGCGTCATTATTGGAATGAGTCAATCTGCTTTTTCACGTCACTTATCCAAAGTCATTGGGGCTATGATGGTTATTTTTCATCGATATGTTTGTTTGCCATCTACCCCTGAAGAATGGCAATCTATAAAGTCCAATTTCTATAGGATGTCTGGGATGCCCAATGTCCTAGGTGCCATAGACTGTACCCATGTTGCTGTAAGACCACTTCAAGCTCGTGAGGAGATCTATAGGAATAGAAAGCATTTGTACTTTGAAAAGTTGTACTTTTATAGGAGCAAAATTCTATTCCCGCTACTACTATGATGTTCGTGACACCTTGCATGTCACGTGTTAGCAATTGGCCAGACAATTGAACTGAAAGTTAAGTACATCAGCTTAGTCGCGGTGAGCGAGGCGTCAAATTTATCAATATTCCGCCACTGCTCGCGGCGGGCTAGACGTGTCTATTTATTGTGGGATTATTAGTACATAGCAACAGCAGACACCATTTCGCCCGTGGCGAGTAACGGCGAGTTTATCCGCGTCTACAATGACGAATGAATTGACAGCTTAGTACATGGAGCCCCTAGAATAGTCACACTGGATAATATCAAATACGTGCTTGAATATACTTATCTATATTGTATCCTCTTGGATAAAACAAATGTAACTGATAAATCCAAAAAGTCTCCTTCTGTCCTAATTTAAGAAGCCTGTTGCTATAAATATTAGGAGGGCTTTAATCTATGATTTTTATACGAAGGTTTTCAGGAGATGCCGGATGGCACATCCTAAAGTGTTCTGAAACATTACGTTGTTCCACTTTATTTTTTATATTACACACATGCTCTGAGTATCCAGTTCTAATAGTTTGTTTAGTACTCCCCAATATAAATTAACTAGCAATTACAGTATAACATGTATCACGCACATACTATTACAGGAGAATCTATGTTTGAACTTGTATTCTCCTGATTTTACCGAACTGTATAAGGTGTCCCCACAATCCAATGCCCGACACATGCTACACCTTTTGTTACTACATTTAAAGTTGCCTTTTTTAATTATAGTCAGTTAGAGTTCCCAACATTAGATGTACAAGGGGGTAATTTACTTGGAGCTAAATAACTCTTTAGATGCCTGTTCTTCCTAAACAATACATCACATCTCTCTGGACCAATAATAGGTTCCACAATATTTATTTATGATCCTCTTAATCCTGTGGGCCCCTTTACTATAAGTAATGATAAACTTAATAGAATCCCTCTTTCCTTATCTTTCTTGACTGGAGTAGGAAATGTATTTCTATCCAGAGTATCAACTCTAGCTTTAGCATATTGGAGAGTCCCCTTATTTCATAGTCATCCTTATAAGTACAATTTCTTCTGATCCACTGGTATTGCTGATAGGCAATGCTATTTATCAAAAAGCATTTTTTATCAGTAGGCTTTCTGTAGTTCTTTACTGCCACCTGTCCCCCAGAATCATGAAAAAATATGAGATCTAAGAACTCATTCATAAGAGCTTTTACTCACAAATTTCAAATTCATAGGGGTTAATTTATCAAGCTCCGTATGGAGCTTGATGCCCCGTGTTTCTGGAGAGCAGCGGACAAATATTAAACCAATCGAATACGATAGGGTTGATAAATACCCCCTGCTAGAGTTATTATTCATGTGTTTCATAAGTTCCAGAGAGTCAAACTCCAGGGCTTTCAGGATCATAATTATGTCATCAATATAGTGATAATATTTGACTATATTATTTATGAAAGAATTATTTGCCCAGATATATCTATTTTCAAACAAATCAATAAATACATTTGCATAGGATGGGGCAAATGTAATCCCAATCGCTGTACCTTGGTTTTGTATATAATGGACATATCCGAACATAAAAAAGTTGTGGTCCAACACAAACTTGATAGCCTGGAGTAAAAATTCAGGTGATCATTTGTAATATTCCAATTTTGAAAGCACATATTACAGCTTCTAGTCCCCAACAATGGGGACTGCAACTACAGCATAGTATGTAATTCATATGAAATCGTGCTTCCCTTTAAAGGGATAATAATTCCATTTGTTTTCTCTTATGATTCGGATAGATCATGCAATTTTAAGCAACTTTATAATTTACTCCTATTATGAATTTTTCTTTGTTCTTTTGGTATCTTTATTTGAAAAGCAGGAATAAAAGCTTAGGAGCCGGACCATTTTTGGTTCATCATGAATGAAACATTTTGGGTTTTGTATCCCTTTAAGTCCTTCAAATTCTGAAATTATGTCTATAGTATCCCTCAGATAAGCTTTTGTTCTTTTGACCACTGGTTCTAAGAAATAATCGATATACTGTATATCAAAATATTCCTGAGATGATCAGTCTCCCGGGGAATTGTCCAATCTCTTATAGACCTTTGGGAGTTGGTAAAAGACCGCAATCCTAGGGTGAGTTGCCAAAATAAAGTTAAACTCATCCATATATTATAATCATCTTATTTTAGCTGATGTTAACAAAGAACTTAGTTCACTTAGGAACTGTGTAGTGGGATTTTGGGTCAATACCTTATACATAGTTCTATAACTCATAATATTCATTGCCTCTCGGACATAATCTGAGTGAATCTGTAGAACCAAGCCCCTTCCTTTATCCGGATACTTTATGACTATACTATTATTACTCATGAGGTCATTCAGGGTCTTCCTCTCCACCTTACATAATTTATCCGTGGCATCACATACCAATTTGCGTCTTTTCTTATCAAAGCTCTCACATCCTTACTTACATACTTACTTACTAAATTATTAAAGGCAGTAACATTATCATGTTGTGCGCCCACTGGATAAAATGTAGACTTCTTTTTAAGTGTACTATATTGTATCTCTTGTTCAGATTCATATATACTCAAATTGAGGAGATCCTCCATATTAATTTGAGTAGTGTCACCAGACATATTTTCTAATTCCAAATTTCTCAAAGTGCCCACAGCTCTAATGTCATCATTGTTAAGGGCCCCATTGTTGGTTTAATAGGTAATCTTATCATTCTTAAGTTAATACCTTTTCAAAGTGAGCTTTCGTGTATACTTCTCCAAATCTATATATACCTGAAATTTGTTTGAGGCAGCTTTAGATGCAAAGTTCAAACCTTTGCCCAACAGCTTCTTTTCTTTCAGATAAATTATAATCAGACAGATTGAAAATATTAATGTCAGTGAAATTCTATTTCCAATCTTTTTCCAATCTGGGCGTTTTCCCCTCTTCTAGTTCTCTGCTGTGAACTCAATATCGCTTTCTTTGTAGAAGGGGCTGGTTGTTTCTTTGTGGGGTCAATTCCCCTAGTGGTCTTGAGTTCACTTGGTTTTCTATCTCTTCCCATTCTTCCATTCCTCTGCAGGTATTGGATGGTGACATGAATTCTGAAGATAGGGTGGTACGCCCAAAGGTTAAAATGGTCCCTTTAGGAGACGGACAAGATGAGCGGGGAGAAGACAGAAGAAAATCCTCAAGAAAATCAAAGGGTCAAAAGAAAAACTGACTGTATTAAATCTTTCAGATGTTCCCCTCACAGAGGGACAAACTTGTTTGCTCAGTAAGGGATTGGGGTTTGCACCATCCCATAAATGTTCTGCTTTCAATACTATTATTGATACAAACTCACGTTAAAACGCTTTTTTAAGAATGACAGATGTACAGTATCTAATGTTATATCTTTAGCAGAAGGGCAAACATGTAATGATGATAGTGGCAATTTAGAATCTTGTGTCACACAATTTGATTTTAAGGATTTAATAAGTTTGAAACAACTAAGGGACTTAGAATATGACAACACAGGTCCAGATATGCAAATTAGGTATGCAAATTCTCAGTTTTTTTGCTTCAAAAATACTGTTTTAACACAGCGATCCTTTTAAACAGGAATATGACACAAAACCAGAAATCACTCACTAGACAAGCCTGTTTCGTTCTTTTTAGAACTCATCAGTAGAAGATAGATTTCTGGTTGCTGCATTGGAAAAGTTATTTTCATGGTTAAACCAAAATTCATTAAAATTATGGGGGGGGGATAAAAAACTGAAATTAAAATCCTCCATGTCTCAAAATTAAATCAATGTAAATATTTGCATAGGAAATTAGTATATCTAGGCAAGTATCCCCGCTTGCTTTCCCCCAGAAATTCTTAATATGCAATGTTTCCAATGCACAAGAGAATTGTGGGTAAGATATGCAAATTAGGTATGCAAATTCTCAGTTTTTTTGCTTCAAAAATACTGTTTTAACACAGCGATCCTTTTAAATAGGAATATGACACAAAACCAGAAATCACTCACTAGACAAGCCTGTTTCGTTCTTTTTAGAACTCATCAGTAGAAGATAGATTTCTGGTTGCTGCATTGGAAAAGCTATTTTCATGGTTAAACCAAAATTCATTAAAATTATGGGGGGGGGGATAAAAAAATGAAATTAAAATCCTCCATGTCTCAAAATTAAATCAATGTAAATATTTGCATAGGAAATTAGTATATCTAGGCAAGTATCCCCGCTTGCTTTCCCCCAGAAATTCTTAATATGCAATGTTTCCAATGCACAAGAGAATTGTGGGTAAGATACGCAAATTAGGTATGCAAATTCTCAGGTTTTTTTGCTTCAAAAATACTGTTTTAACACAGCGATCCTTTTAAACAGGAATATGACAGCAAACCAGAAATCACTCGCTAAACAAGCCTGTTTCGTTCTTTTTAGAACTCATCAGTAGGAGATAGATTTCTGGTTGCTGCATTGGAAAAGCTATTTTCATGGTTAAACCAAAATTCATTAAAATTATTGGGGGTTGGGAGATAAAAAACATATTCCTGTTTAAAAGGAATGCAATGTTTTAGCTCAGTATACCTGAATTCACCCTTTTGGGGGGTTAGAAGCTGTAATAGGTGCTTTCACAAATTGGAATATTCCAGATGATTACCTGGATTTGGACCACAACTTTTTATGTTCGGGGATGTCCATTATATACAAATCCAAGGCACAGCGATGGGGACTACCTTTGCCCCCTAAAAAATGTATTTATGCATTTGTTCAAAAACAGATATAACTGGGCAAATAATCCTTTCAGACATAATATAGTCAAATGTTATCACTATATTGATGACATAATTAAGATCTGGAAAAGCTGGACTGCCTGGAACTTATGAAACTCTATGAATTTGAAATTTATGAGTAAAAGCTCTTGCAAACAAGTGAAGTTTTAGATCTCATGTTATTTAATTATTCTGGGGGATAGGTGGCAGTAAAGAACTATAGAAAGACTACTGATACAAATTGCTTTTTGAATTCACGTAGTGGCCACCTAAAATCTTGTATAAACAACATTCCCTGTGGGCAAAATCAGCAGATCAGAATAAATTGAACTTATAAGGATGACTATGAGATTGAAGCAGCTAAATTACATAAGAGGTTCATTAAGAAGGGTTACAATAAGGGGACTCTCCAATATGCTAAATCTAGAGTTGATGCTCTTGATAGAAATACTTGCCTACTCCAGTCAAGAAAGGATTCTATTAAGTTTATCACTACTTATAGTGAAGGGGCCCACACGATACATGATTAAGAGGATCATTAATAAACATTGGAGAACCCTTAAGTCTGATGCTATTATTGGTCCACATATTGGGGAGAGAAGGGATGCAGTGTTTAGGAAGGAAAGAGTTATTAAGCTCCAAGTAAATTGTACCTTGTACATCTAATGTTGGGGACTCTAATTGACAGTCACTTAAAAAAGGCAACTTTAAATGTAGTAAGAAAAGGTGTAGCATGTGTCAGGCATTGGATTGTGGTAACACCTAATACAGTTTGGACAAATCAGGAGTATATAAGATCAAACATAGACTCTCCTTTAATAGTATGTATGTGATAAACATGCTATACTCTAATTGCCAGTTAATTAATATTTGGGAGTACTAAACAAACTATTAGAACTATGTGTATAATATCCAAAATAAAGTGGAACAAGGTAATGTTTTAGAACACTTTAGAATCTCCTAAAAACCTTGGGATAAAAATCATAGTTTGGATCTGTCCTAATATTTATAGCAACAGACTTTTTAAATTATGACAGAAGGAGACATTTTGGAGCTATCAATTACAATTGTTACATCCAAGAAGTCTCTCTCCACAACGTAAAGTATCTAAATACACTATTAACCCCTAAACCGCTATCCCCCCACAAAGGAAATATTAAACTAATAACTAAACCCCCTAACCTAACACCCCCTAACTTAATCCCAAAAAGTAACAAACAAAATGATCCAAAATAAAAATAATTATTCCTATTCTAATGCCCCCCCCAAAAAAACCCTAATCTACAAATAAACTACCCATAGCCATTTAAAGGGCCTTTTGTTGGGCGTTGCCCTAAAGATAACAACTCTTTTGCATAAAAAATAAAACAATTACGCCGTAACATTACAACCCCCCAAAATAAAAAATATTAACTAAAAAATAACCTAATCTACCCATTGCCCTGAAAAGGGCATTTGGATGAGCATTGCCCTTAAAAAAAACATTCAGCTGTTTTTCTGGCCATTAAAAATAAAAAATCCCTAATATCACACCCCAACAGCTAATAGAATTAAAACAGCCAATAGAATGCAAGCTCAATCCTATTGGCTGATTGGATCAGCCAATAGGATTGAACTTCAATCCTATTGGCTGATTGCATCAGCCAATAGGATTTTTTCTACCTTAATTCCGATTGGCTGATAGAATTCTATCAGCCAATTGGAATCTAAGGGACGCCATCTTGGATGACGTCACTTAAAGGTACCTTCATTCAGCTTTAGTCGTCGGATGAAGAGGATGCTCCGCGTCAGATGACTTGAAGATGGACCCGATCCGCGCTGGATGGATGAAGATGCCATCTGGATGATGACTTCTGCCCGTCTGGAGGACCACTTCGCCTGGCTTGGATGAAGACTTCTCCCAGCTTTGATGAGGACTTCGGCCCGGCTTGGATGAAGACTTCTCCCGGTAAGTCGATCTTCAGGGGGTTAGTGTTAAGTTTTTAAGGGTGCATTGGTTGGGTTTTATTTTTAGGTTAGGGACTTTGGGCCTGCAAAAGAGCTAACTGTCCTTTTAAGGGCAATGTCTATCCAAATGCCCTTTACAGGGCAATAGGGAGCTTAGGTTTTTTTAGATAGTATTTATTTGGGGGGTTGGTTGTGTGGGTGGTGGGTTTTACTGTTGGGTAGGTTGTTTGTATTTTTTTTTACAGGTAAAAGAGCTGATTACTTTGGGGCAATGCCCCGCAAAAGGCCCTTTTAAGGGCTATTAGTAGTTTAGTTTAGGCTAGGGTTTTTTTTTTATTTTGGGGGTCTTTTTTAATTTAATAGGGCTATTAGATTAGGTGTAATTAGTTTTAATATCTGTAATTTGTTTATTACTTTCTGTAATTTAGTGGGTTTTTTTGTACTTTAGCTAATTTAATTTAATTTAGTTAATTGTATTTAATTTAGTTAATTTATTTAATTATAGTGTAGTGTTAGGTGTAATTTAGGTTAGGTTTTATTTTACAGATACTTTTGTATTTATTTTAGCTAGGTAGTTATTAAATAGTTAACAACTATTTAAAAACTATTCTACCTAGTTAAAATAAATACAAACTTGCCTGTAAAATAAAAATAAACCCTAAGATAGCTACAATGTAACTATTAGTTATATTGTAGCTAGCTTAGGGTTTATTTTACAGGTAAGTATTTAGTTTTAAATAGGAATAATTTATTTAATGATAGGAATATTTATTTAGATTTATTTAAATTATATTTAAGTTAGGGGGTGTTAGGGTTAGACTTAGGTTTAGGGGTTAATAACTTTAATATAGTGGTGGCGGAATGGGGGCAGCAGATTAGGGGTTAATAAATGTAGGTAGGTGGCGGCAATGTTAGGGACGGCAGATTAGGGGTTAATAATATTTAACTAATGTTTGTGAGGCGGGAGTGCGGTGGTTTAGGGGTTAATATGTTTACTATAGTGGCGGCGACGTTGGGGGCGGCAGATTAGGGGTTAAAAAGTGTAGGTAGGTTGCGGTGACATTGGGGGCGGCAGATTAGGGGTTAATAAATATAATGTAGGTGTCGGCGATGTTGGGGGCAGCAGATTAGGGGTTCATAAATATAATGTAGGTGGCGGCGGTGTCCGGAGCGGCAGATTAGAGGTTAATAATTTTATTATAGTATTTGCGATGCGGGAGGGCCTCGGTTTAGAGGTTAATAGGTAGTTTATGGGTGTTAGTGTACTTTTTAGCACTTTAGTTATGAGTTTTATGTTACCATAAAACTCATAACTACTGACTTTAGAATGCGTTAGGGATCTTGACAGGGTAGGGTGTACCACTCACTTTTTGGCCTCCCAAGACAGACTGATAATACCGGCGCTATGGAAGTCCCATAGAAAAAATACTTTACGAAGTTTACGTAAGTCGTTTTGCGGTAAGGCCATAGAAGTGTGCGGTGCCCCTAAACTTTCAAGACTCGTAATACCAGCGGGCGTAAAAAAGTTGCGTTAGGACCTCTTAACGCTGCTTTTTTACCCTAACACACAACTCGTAATCTAGCCGAATGAGATTTCAATAAAAAAAAAATACGTATACTAAAACAACTTTGCATTATAATTTATTATTTATATTGTTCTATTTTTGTAATTTAGGTCAAAAAACTGGGGATTTTATAATCTTCAGAGCTGGAAAAGCACACTGCAGACTTCTCAAGGCTATTTGCGTTACATATCTTTCTCTAACTGGCTGCAGCAGATAACAAATGCAAAACAGTGTACTAAAATAATATCCATGGCTAAGCTTGTTATCTGCAGACTAAAGCCCAGATTGAAGAGGTAGGTGGATTTTGGCTATTATAATAAACTAGATGTTAAGTTTAGTCTTGTCTTATTTTATTCTACAGCAACAATCTTGCCATTAAAGGGTGATTACTGTCTCTTTAAATAGAAGTTCCACTTAAAACAGTGTCAAACAATGGGCGCCATGTACTAAGGCGTCAATTTTTTTGCACAGACCGTATCAAATTAACCCGCCGGCATTCGCACCATGCGGATAGAACTTCGTTACCTGAAAGTACTAAAAACCAAGCTGTAAAATTTTGCGTCTATTGTGTCTTGAAGACAATCGGATTATTGATAACTTTGAAGCTTCGTTCGGCGCGAAAGAGCAAAGTTAGGAAGCAGTCTGCGACCTGATTGGTTTAGTTCTTTACCCACGTAACGATCTAGGTGTCATAATCGTCAGACAAGCGGCAACGTCTGGCTGCTGACATGTATAAGAATGTGCATTTTCCCAGAAATCTTAGAATATTGTTTATTTACTTTTCGGTATTCACTTTGAAAAGATGGCTTGCTCCGGAGATTCAGCTACTTCTAAGAAGACTCGCAACCCTAATTTCTCTCGTCAACAGAATGTTGTACTTGTTGATCTAGTACTCGAATATTATGACAATATTTATGGTAGTCGAGTCAAGCAAACCCCCGGCGCTTGTAAGAAGTTTATTTGGGAAAAAATTAGTGACGCAGTGAGTGCTCAAGGACCAACTAAAAAAGATATCGACTCCTGCAAAAAAAGGTTCAACGATATAAAGTGTCAAACTAAATCCAAAATTGCCAAAGAAAAGCAATATGCTCGAGGTACTGGAGGCGGACAACCTTATGTCGCAGATTTGACTGACTTTGAAAGAAAAGTTTTACAGAGGCTTGGCACGGAGGTCATTGAGGGCATAACTGATGACTGTGATAGCGATATTCAAGGTAATTATAAATTAATCTCAAAATTAATATTTATATTGTTTAATTGTCTGCTCCAAAAATGTGTCTCTTACCTTCATGTTTTATAAAATTGGATTCTGTTAACGGAATCATGATTGTACAATTTCTGGTTTACTGTTCCTTTAAAATTGATTTATTAATTTGATTACTTCTCTCTGTATCTATTTTTTTAAAGTTCCAGTGAACCAAAAATAATGCATTCAGTGATCCAAAAGTCTCCATCTTCATTCAGTGATCCAAAACCCAATAATGATACAATAGTAGTCTAGTCCTTTCACTTAAGTACTTCTACCTGGCGTCAGGTTAATACCCCCTATAGTTTTCTATTGTATTCGCTACCTAAATGGTCGCGAACCAAATCACGTGAAGTTACAGTGAAAGTTGGAGCGGACGGATTAGTTGTAACATTCATAATTTCCAATTACAGCGAATTTACGTGCGATCGAACATGTAGTAAGTGGAAAAAAGGCTTCGGAACGATCAGTTGCGTAAAATTACGATAGCTGATGAAAAATAGTGTTTTTTCGATTCGATCACAGATTGGTAAATACGAGAAGCAGATCGTGAGCGAATTTTGACGCGGAAATACAGTCGGACGGTCACTTCGAAGCTTAGTACATGGCGCCCATGGTTAAAGGCATGTTCAGCAATCCCAGCATTTTAGCTCATGAATAGAACACTGGAGCACCATTTGCACAAAGTCAGCTGTTGTTCTGCTCCAAGGCTGCAATAATTGTTGTTTGCACTTTTTAGGGATTAAACACATAGGGCTAGATTACAAATTGCCCGCTAACTATTCTATCAATATCATCTTTTTGCGATGGAAAGACCGCTCGTATTACAGTTGAAAGTAAATGCGATCGCAAAAGAGTACAATAACATTTTATGCTTCTCGGGCTAGAGAGACTGCAAACTTTGCGTAGAGAGAAGTGCGTTAAAAAAAAGTTTCACTAAACACAACATGAATACATTGAAAATTACAGTTACACTCATATAAACACTATCTGATAGACATATAAATATTTAAAAAAAAACATTATAAGGGCTCAAAGGTATATGGTATATGACAGGATGTTTGACTACAAAGGACTATATTGTATATATCTACATGTATATGCATGTCTAAATATGTGTATGTATGCATATATATATATATATATATATATATATATATATATATAAATATCGTTACATGTGTATTTATGTGTTTTACTATATATTTAATGTACATATTTAACATTAAAATGTTCTTCACTTACAGGAAAATTTTATTTTTCTTGTAAATAAATATTTCTATATTTCTCTCTCTCTCTCTCTCTCTCTCTCTCTATATATATATATATATATATATATATATATATATATATATATATATATATATATATATACAGTATATATCTGTATATACCTATACCTGTATAACTATTCCTTTTGATATACAGGTATAGATATCTATTTTACATTAACATTATCAGATATATATAGAAATATATATTTAATCATAAAAATTATATTTTTCTATTTGAAGAACATAGGAATGTAAAATATGCGTAACCCAATTGTGTTTTGTGCTTTAGATCTAACGCAAAGTTGTGTTAGCGCACATGAATTACTAATCTCAAAGTGAGTTTTTTAAATTAAATATAAAATATTAAAAAATACTAATAATGATTATTAAAAAATATTATAGATACTGTAAAAAATTCTAAATAATCTATAGAATATATATATATATATATACATATATATATATATATATATATATATATATATATATATATATATATATATATATACTGTATACACATTTACTATATCAAACACAAACCTAGGTATCTCTTCAACAAAGAATACTGTAGGAACTAAGCAAATGTCATAATAGATTGATCGATTGGAAACTTTTTAAAAAATTGTATGCTCCAACTGAAGCACAAAAGAAAATATTTGGAATCCATATCGCTTTAAAGGGACACTGAACCCAATTTTTTTCTTTTGTAATTCAGATAGAGCATGCAATTTTAAGCAACTTTCTAATCTACTCCTATTATCAATTTTTCTTCGTTCTCTTGCTATCATTATTTGAAAAAGAAGGCATCTAAGCTTTTTTTTGGTTTCAGTACTCTGGACAGCACTTTTTTATTGGTGGATGAATTTATCCACCAATCAGCAAGGACAACCCAGGTTGTTCACCAAAAATGGGCCGGCATCTAAACTTACATTCTTGCATTTCAAATAAAGATACCAAGTGAATGAAGAAAATTTGATAATAGGAGTAAATTAGAAAGTTGCTTAAAATTTCATGCTCAATCTGAATCACGAAAGAAAATTTTTGGGTACAGTGTCCCTTTAAGTATCAAGAATTTTACATGGAACATTACTGTGACACTATTACAGGCTTTTGACATCTGGTTATTAATGTTATTATGTGAGCTGTTGCAGCCGACTATAAAATAATTTAATTTAAAGGGACATGAAACCCAACATTTTTCTCACATGATTCAGATAGAGCATAAAATTTAAAAAAACTTTAAAATATACTTCCTTTATTTAATAATATTTCAATAACACGCATTGAAGCTAGCAATTCTTCATGTGCTCTAACCCAACCACGTTAGTCCTAAATTGCAAACCCCAATGTGGGTTATGCATATTTTACATTCCTATGTTCTTCATATAGAAAATAATGTACTTTTCATTATTAAATATATATTTCTATATATATCTGATACATACTGTATCTATACCTATATATATTTAGGA
The DNA here is from genome assembly GCF_027579735.1 of Bombina bombina. Lineage (NCBI taxonomy): Eukaryota > Metazoa > Chordata > Amphibia > Anura > Bombinatoridae > Bombina > Bombina bombina. The sequence goes on along the minus strand of NC_069500.1, from coordinate 797,586,240 downwards.
GTAGATATACAGGTATAGGTATATATATATATATATATATATATATATGTGTATTTACAATAAAAAGTACATTATTCTGTAAGTGAAGAACACTGGAATGTGTAAATATACAGTAAAACACATAAATACATAAAAACAAATGTACATACATTTAAACATGTGTATGTATCTATCTCTATGTTAAAGCACTTTTCAGCCCTCTTTTTTCTAGCACCTGAGATATCTTTGATCCCTTATAACTTTTTAAAACATTTTTTTTTAAAATAATTTTAATTTGATTTTTTTTATCAGAGTGCTTTTATGTGTGTAAACGTCCTTTTAAACGTATTTTTGATGTGTTTTGTGCAACATTTTTGTCTCGCGTTAACAGTTAACCAGAGCTCTGAAGTTGTATGAACCCGGCGGGCGTTAAATTTGATTGTGCTCAATCAAACGCTTTAACTTTCAACACATAATATGTGCACTATTTCTGTTGTGCCGAAAGAGTTGCAAAATATACTATATGGTTTGCACGCTACAGTTAGCGCACCAATTATAATTTGCTCATAGCATATCTTTGTTTTTTTATATAAAGAAGCTTAAGGTGCATTTTATTTTAACTATGTGCCTGTTACATTTAAGACACCTGGGCTGCCAAAGGAATACATAAAAAAAAAAGCTGAACAATGCAGTGATCACTTTTAATTAGACCTAGAAAATCAGCTGTTTATATGTCATAATCTGAAACTAAAAATAGTATAATTATAATTTTATTATGTAAAATTATAAAAACACTTTTAAGAAAAAAATTGCAAATACATTTTGGATATTTTTTCCAATGGCTTTTGTGGGAATTTTTTTGTCTTCAATTTAGATTAAAAGCGTAAGTAATTCATAAGGAATTTACCCAGAAAAAAACCTTAATTGAAAACACTTTTAAAAATGATTGCATTTTGTTAGACAACAATATGTGCAGACCCATTTCTACCAATCTATCTATCTATCTATCTATCTATCTATCTATCTATCTATCTATCTATCTATCTATCTATTTAACTATCTATATCTATCTTTCTATTATCTATCTATCTATCTATCTATTATATATCTATCTTTCTATTATCAATCTATCTATCTATATCTATCTATATATCTATAGCTATCTATTATCTATCTATCTATCTATCTATCTATCTATCTATCTATATCTATCTATCTATTATCTATCTATCTATCTATTATCTATCTATATTTATCTATCTATCTATCACTATCTATCATCTATCTATCTATCTATCTATCTATCTATCTATCTATCTATCTATCTCTATCTATCTATCAATTATCTATCTATCTTTCTATTATCTATCATCTACAGACTTCATATTTTATAGGAATAGCATTAAAATAAACAAAACAAAATGTATTTCTGGACTTTTAAACACAAACATTAGAAACATGGATTTTTTTTTAAGATTGCAATTATTCATCTAATTTTACTGAATGGTTCTTTCATTACTAGTGTTTGTCCTAAAGAAAGGTTTAATCACAGTTATATTTAAAATGGATTAAACTATGTTTGCTAGATTTATATCAACTCATTTCTATGCCATATAAGTGTCGTGTCTACTTGTAGCGGCATTATTTTACCTAAAGGGTCAAGACCTGCTTACTTTCAGAAGCTTTGCAAGTTTAAAATCACCAGACATTTACTGTATATGACCTGCTATATTTCTTGATGTTTGAGTTCAGCTTGTAGGATGTTGAGTCAGTTGTAGTATGTGCTCTTTATAAAAGGCTTATTTAACTCTCATGTAGTATTATTTATATTCTATGCTACACTTAGAGAAATCGTCCTCATGGAGTAATTGCTTTTTGGAATCTCCCCTGAGATTAATTTGCACACAATACAGCAAATCTACAGAACATGATAAGAATTCCAATTTATGATCCCACACTAGGTACATAATCCATTTAAATAAAACACCAACACAGAGGGATAAGGTGTATAGGCCACAGCCAAACTTTATTAAAATGTAACCAAATGCAAATAATCCACAACCATTAACCACATAAGATAAACTTAAGGTGCTTTTCACAATAAACCAATGTGCCTTCAACCGGCTTGCACATCGGGCGCATTTCCCTACAATTTCTCTCCCATCCCTTTGGGATATATCACTTAAAAAATATTTTTTAAGCTTGATATATAACAAACACTCTGTCACCTCTCACCTATAGATAAGCAACCCCCAATCCAGCTAAGGCCTTTAACACCCCTTCGATGATGTCAAAATTGAATAAGAGAAGACCCACCTCATTCAGGGTTACCCCATCCTTCAAAAAGAAGCACATCCCAGACTGTCCTTCAATTTTCATGTGCCAAATACCAAACCCCCAATCTTTGTTACAAACTTACTAATTACCCTATTAACTTCCAGCTACCTTGCGTCCCAAGCCAACCTCCAGACAATCTGAAGTTCAGTTTCAGACCAAATAGTTAAAGGGACAGTATACACTCATTTTCATATAACTGCATGTAATAGACACTACTATAAAGAATAAGATGCACAGATACTGATATAAAAATCCAGTATAAAACTGTTAAAAACGTACTTAGAAGCTCTCAGTTTAGCTCCGTTGAAAAGGCAGCTGGAAAGCCCACTGCAAGTGGGAAATAAGACCCTCACCCTCCCCCTTCTTTTGCATATGAAAAGACCCTTTACACAAGCAGGAGCAAGCTGGAGAAGGTAGCTGACAGTATTAACAAATATACTTTGGGGCTTGGTTAGGAGTCTGGAAATCAGAGCAATGTTATTTAAAAATAAGAAAAACTATACATTTATAAAACAACAACTTTATGGGCTATATAAATAGGTCATCTACAAAACATTTATGCAAAGAAAAAATGAGTGTATGATGTCCCTTTAAACTGGGAACAACTTCTTAAGTCTTCCAATATCTCTCTAAACATTTTCCACCAAATCTTTTTGCAACATAAAGCCTAAGGGCTAGACTAAAAGTGGCGCTAACTGAGCTCAAAGTAAAAATGTAACAAGGTCAAGTTAGTTCTGTTGTTACGAATTGAAAATAAAAAGAAACTTCAGTAATTTGTATATTGTGACCGTACTAACTTCTACTCTCCATAGGTTTTTATGTAGCACATTATAACAAAAAAAATAATAGTTATCACTCACGCACTAACCCAACACCACACTAGACAAACTGTGCTAAACCCTAAGCGAGTTTGAAATACCTTACAGTCCCTTCACATAGAAGAAAATATTTTTATTTTTAAACAGATATATATGTTTATATATACACATATATATGGTATATACAAATATTTATAGATAGATCTATTTAAAAATAAAAATCTAAGTGAAGAACATAGGAATTTTAAGTATTTCTGTTCACAACACATCAAAACATATCACAATTGATTAAAATGAATTTGTATGTTTCAATGCATTCGACTAAAAAAGGGCTCACATGTGTATATACTGTATATGTGTATATATGTATGTATGTGTGCACATACATATTTACACATATAAGCACATAAATGCACATGAATACACATATATACACATATATAGACATGTATGTATACACACATAAACATGTTTATATACCAGTTAGCGGGTTTCCTGCTGTTCTGTGGCTGACCGAGAGTTCCAGGAGCCCGGCCAGCCTAGGAGGGTTTTTCCGGTCAGAGACCAGCTCTTCTCTGACAAAGTAGGAACACAAAATCAAGCAAAGACTCCTATAGATTGCTGTTGCTCAGAGGAGCCCAAAACCGCTGAGAAACAACAGGGGTGAGGTAGTAGAGTGGTAGGGGTTTAACCCTTGCAGCCCAGTGTCGTGAAAGCAGCCTTGGCTGTCTGGTATACGTGACAATTATGTATTTATATTTTGTTATCAGATATAGATAAGACAGGAATATATGTCTATTTGTTTAAATACCTGTTAAATGCATTATTGTTAATTAACTATGCTGAATCGGTGCAAAGCAACCTTCAGGGAAGAGAATACAGCAGGCTATCCTAATCTTTTTCCTTAACTGCACAGGTGTACACAATGATACATGCTCAGATTGTGTGTGTATATATATATATATATATATATATATATGTGTGTGTGTGTGTGTGTGTTTTAGTTTGTGATTGGTCATCAAGAGTAATTTTATTTTTTGAGGGGGGGAAGAAAAATCATTGAAAATAAAAAACATAAAAAAAATGCTCATTTGACAAAATAAAGTTGCAACTCCCTCTCCAATATGTAAGTACATTATCATACAGCTTACAATTTTTATTTTATTTTTCCGGTGCAAGGTCTTTTTATTTTTAAATAACTCTTCCTCTTAAAAAATACAACAATATTTAAAAATACAAACTACTTGTTTTAATGCATTCTAGTTAATTTAATGCATATAGCATAGGGGTCAATTACAATCCTTTAGAAAAAAATTATCAAATAATTTTGCTACAAAAATCCACATATTTATATACTTTAAGGCAGATTCTGTAGAAAATCATTAGATAACCCCTTAGTTATTGTCATGTCCCTTTAATAATAAGGAGGGAAGGAGGAATAAGGATACATTTATGCTATGCCCTCTTTACAATGTCATCACTACAACTGCTTCTTAAACAGAGGGGGTAATGATGGAGTTTGTTAAAATGTTCTGGGGTCCCTACACATTTTGATAATAAACTGTTCAAGGGAGAAAGGAGAACACAAAGGTACAATGGTAGTTGCAATTAGTAACCAAATACCAGCAGTGAAGCAATTAGGCAGAAAGGAATAGGATGTTGTTCCTCCACTTGTTCTTCAAATCTAATGTACATTGTGTTTGGCTAAATGTTTTCAACACTTCACACAATCTTGTTCATAAAGGAACAGTTAAGTAGATTCAATTATTTGTATTAATGTCATGGGACACCTGGGCTGTCTGTGAGTATATGTGTTTGTGTATATTTATGTGTGTGTTGTGAGTGTGTATTTGTGTGCGTGTCTCTTTGCATGTGTATGTGTATCAGGGATATTCAGTCAGGGGAGGCAGAGCCTCACCTGTCATGAAAAGAAAAAAGAAAATCATGTGAAAGTAAAATTAAAATAATAAAAAAAGTCACCAAATCTTCTGTGCTTCACTGCAAATACAAAGAGAGAGGCACTGACAAGCTAAGAAAAAAAGAAAATAATGTGAAAGTAAAAAGGAAATAATAAAAAAACTCACCAAATCTTTGAGCTTCGCTGCAAATACAGGGAGAGAGGCAGAAACAAACTAAGCCTCCCTTGATTGTGCAACCACTTAGATGGTGCTGGATGGAGTGTGGACTCACTGTCTGACAAGTCAGGTGTCACAATTAGGCCAATCACGAAAAAGCCCCAGGTGAGAATGCTATCATATCTGCCTCATGGGGGGGACGTGTCTTGAGCCAGTGTTAGTGTAAGAGAAGCACTCTCTCTGACAATCTGTGAGAGGGGACTACTTAGAAGAGCGAACTCTGGGCGGCAGACTCACAAGGTAGCATTTCAGGAGGTACTAACTGATTGAGCCACTCCCAGCTCCAGCGCTGCCTAGCATGTCTACATCTGGTCTCTTAGGCCCCGGGGCAAATTTCATCCTTCCCCCAGTCTACTCTGCACCACAGGTAAGGGGCTCTGGCTCTTGGGGACTTGTACCTCTCTGCCCCACTCTCCAGACCATCACCCTTTCCTTCACTCCCTCTCTCTCCCTCAGGATTAGAAAGGCCCTGGCTGGAATACAGGTGAGCAGTAAATACTGTGGGGCTGCTGGCCTTTATAATCCTGAGAGACAGAGAGAGAGTGAGGGCTGATCTCAGCTCTTCTGCACCCCTTATCTTGCAGCTGGTGACTAACTGTCATCAGTCTTCCTATTCACTCTCTTATAATTTTTACTAAGGTGGTGTGGCAATTTTCTATAGGAATTATTTTTTTTACATGGTGTTTTGTGTGGGTGGGGCTATTTGGGCAAGGATGGACAACTCTGGTTAGACTTTTAGGGCATCCTGGGCCGGTTTTGGGAGGTCCAAGATTTTTTCATACAGGAACTAGGGCAGAAATATGCAATAAAAAGAGGAAGGTAGAAAGTAGGCAAGAGCCCCCTTTTTTAGGGCTGTCCTACAAATTGCTTTAATATTGGGAGCTTTTTGCATAGACTATCTCACAAGTGTCACACAAATGCATAACCTCTGCTTCCCACTGGCTACCTGGAATTATGTGCTGCTTCTGTCAGTCAATAGGCAGACAGCACAGTTTGACCAATCAGGGAAGAGGGGGTGCAGTTGCAGCTTACAGGAGGAACAACTTTTTAACATTTAGCTTTAAGACTGCATGATGTATTGAGGGGGTGGTAAATTTAAGCTACTTCTATCAGGCCTTTATCTGGATCTGATACTAGCCAGTCCCTCATCAGCCCCTGACCTCACCCCATGTCACTGATATGTATGCGTATGTGTGTTGTGAGTGTCTATGCGTATGTGTGTTGTGAGTGTCTGTGTGTGTGAGTGAGTGTGTTGTGAGTGTGTATATATGTATGTGTGTGTATACAGTATGTATATGTGTGTCTGTAAGTATGAGTAGGTAAGTGTGTATGTATTAGGGAGTGTGTGTATGTATATGTGCTTAGTGTATGCATATGTATGTAGGTGTGTGTGTGTGTGTGTGTGTGTGTTGGGAGTGTGTATACTATGTATGTATGTGTGTGTATGTATATGTGTATTTGTATGCATGAGTAAGTATGTATGTATAAGTGAGTGTGTGTATATATATTTGTGTGTGTGTTGTGAGTGTGTATGTATGTGTTTCTGTTTGTATTAGTAATTGTGTGTTTTTATTAGTGTGTGAGCATATATATTAGTGAGTGTGTGTATGTATATATATGTGTGTATATGTGTGTCTGTGTATGTAAATGTATGTATGTGTGTGTGTGTCTTTTGTGAGTGTGTGTGTATGTATGTGTGTATATGTATGTATGTGTGTGTGTATGTATATGTGTGTTAGTATGTATAACTGAGTGTGTATGTATTAATGAGTGTGCGTGTATGTATATGTGTGTGTGTGTGTATGTATTCAGTATGTACATATATGTGTGTCTGTTGTGAGTGTCTATGTATGTATGCGTGTCTGTTTCTATGAGTAATTGTGTGTATGCATTAGTGAGTATGTGTGAATGTATATGTCTGTGTGTGTTGTGAGTACGTGTGTGTGTATGTATGTATGTGTGTGTATTTATATGGGTGTCTATATGTAAGAGTAAGTGTGTATGTATTAGTAAGTGTGTATGTACAGTATGTATGTGTGTCTCTTTATATTAGTAATTGTGTGTATGTATTAGTGAGTGTGTGTGTATATGTATGTGTGTGTGTGTGTCTGTGTTGTGAGTATGTATGTGTATGTATATGTGTGTCTATGTGTATGACTATGTGTGTATGTATTAGTGAGTGTGTGTGTGTGTTGTGAGTATATGTGTGTGTGTATGTATATGTGTGTCTATATGTATAAGTGCGTATGTATTAGTGAGTGTGTGTATGTATAACTGTCTGTGTTGTATGTGTGTGTATGTATATGTTTGTCTATATATATGAGTAAGTGTGTATGTATTAATAAGTGTGTGTGTATCTATATGTATGTGTGTTTACATATATGTGTGTCTTTATGTATGTGTATGTATGTATATATGTATGTGTTGTGAGAATGTGTGTATGTGTGTGTGTATATGTGTATCTATATGTATTAGTAAGTGTGAATGTATTAGTGAGTGTTTGTATGTATAACTGTCTGTGTTGTGAGTATGTGTGTGTGTGTATGCATATGTGTGTCTATATGTATGAGTGTGTATGTATTAATAAGTGTGTGTGTTGTGATGTGAGTGTCTTTGTTTCATGTTTTGCTTAATGTGAGGTAGGCACATAGCTAATTTTGTACCTCTTTAAATATGTGCACACATTTTAGTCACTTGGCCAAATTTTTGGCGCTCACTGCTCAAAATAATTAGAGGGAACATATGGATTTACAATTGTTGTATTATTCTCAATCTATTAGAAAAACAAATATCAAATGATTTATCTACAAAAATCCTCTAAGAATTGAATGGTGATTTTTGGTAGAAAGTAAAAAGATAAGCTGTTGTAAAGAATTATAAACAACCCATAAATCCCCAATGAAATGCTTTTTTATATCATAAGAAATAAATTGCTCTGTGTATCCTAGAAAAATAATTGGACAATAATTGACTTCTATATCCGTTTATTCTTCCTGATAATGATTTATACAAAAATATGAAGAAAAGCTAATGGACATTCTAAATATGATTAAATAAAACCTTAAAATACATTACAAACATTTTATGTTTGTTTTGCTAGATGTGTTCATATATACAAATTTCTTAAAAAACTCTCTGATCTCCTGACTCCGAAAACTATATATTATGGGATTAAACAAGGGAGTCCATACTGTATACAATAAGGAAATAATTTTTCTTACATTCCTTGATTGTCCTTGTGATGGAACTATGTAAGTTGTTATCAGTGTCCCATAATAAGTGCAAACAACAGTCAGATGTGCGCTACATGTTGAGAAAGCCTTATTTCTGCCAGTGATTGAGGATATATTAAGAATGGCAATAGTTATATATATGTACGTTACAATGATGAAGGCAATTTGAAAAACACCAATGTGTAAAGCTACTAATGAAGTTATTATTTCCAAAATGAAGGTATCAGAACATGAGAGTTCCAGGATTGGAACAAGGTCACAGAAAAAGTGGTCAATTACATTTGACCCACAGAATTGCATTTGACTTACAAGAAGCCCTAATGGTATTGATAGGACAAATCCCAGTATCCATGACCACAAAACAAGGTGCAGACACACATTTGAGTCCATAATGTTGATATAATGCAAAGGTTTACATATGGCTATATATCTGTCATAGGACATCACTGTGAGTAAACAGCATTCTGTAATGGATGAAGCTCCAAAAATGTAGAGCTGAGAAATACAGTTTCCAGTTCCCATGAAACTTTCATTTGCCATTATAGCATATAAAGAATTGGGGATAATATTTGTAGCCAACAAAATGTCGGAGATAGACAGATGTTTAAGCATAAAGTACATAGGAGAAAACAGCTTTTTGTTGATTGACACCAGTGTGATGATGAGGATATTTCCAGCTATAATCATTATATAAATCACGAGGAGTATAATAAAAACGAATATCCTGAAGTTCTTTAGATGCTGAAATCCGACAAGTAAAAATTTTGTAACAGATGTCTTGTTACCTCCATCCATTGCCTGACAAGAAGACAAAATGTTATTCATTTTATATTAATCAATTTAAAATAATACACAATATTATAAAATAAAAAAAAAGATCTTGAATGAGACTACATCCTCTTTTTACTTGTATTACTTTCATGGGGCAGACTGCATGGCTTCTAATTGGTTATGCCGTGAGTGGCAGGGTAATTTGGAAAACTGACCTTTATGGGGCTAAAGTATTAATTACAGAAATTTTTAATTTAAAATTTAATTTAAATTTTTTTTAGTTACTACTCCTTTAAAGTCCATAAATTTGCATTTACCAGGTTAGTGCATTATACTATCTTTTAGTCGTTCACAAAACTTATAAAGGTAGTCCAGGACATGTGCATACATGGGGAGGGCATTTGATCACATTTAGGCAGTGATTAAAGTGAAGCTTAGGGAAATGTGGGGGTTTTTGAGTGAGGTTATTTAAGTGTAGGTAAGACAGAAGTGAGCCTCTTTCTCTCCGACCCTCCCACCCTCTCCCCACCTCTTTTTTAATTTGATGTTTTGTTGTAGCTCTTGGGGTTGCTTGCTGGGTGGATTTAACTTTTTAGTTGAAGGGGTGTACCTCCTGGTTGTCCAGGGGAGACTGATATTTCAGTGATGGAAGTTTACTGGGGTTAATTGGGGTTATGTGGTGGGAAAGCACCCTGGGGTATTTGGGTCTGATCACTATTATGGTTATTGAGGCATTTATAACCCATTCTACTGTGCCTGTTTTTATTTTGAATTATTGCCATATAAGGGGTCAGGCATAGATCAAACAGACACTGTCCAGGCTCTGATGGACAGTGTCTGTGTGTGTTTATGTAAATGTATGTGTGTGTGTATATATATATATATATATATATATATATATATATATATATATACAGGGAGTGCAGAATTATTAGGCAAGTTGTATTTTTGAGGATTAATTTTATTATTGAACAACAACCATGTTCTCAATGAACCCAAAAAACTCATTAATATCAAAGCTGAATAGTTTTGGAAGTAGTTTTTAGTTTGTTTTTAGTTATAGCTATTTTAGGGGGATATCTGTGTGTGCAGGTGACTATTACTGTGCATAATTATTAGGCAACTTAACAAAAAACAAATATATACCCATTTCAATTATTTATTTTTACCAGTGAAACCAATATAACATCTCAACATTCACAAATATACATTTCTGACATTCAAAAACAAAACAAAAACAAATCAGTGACCAATATAGCCACCTTTCTTTGCAAGGACACTCAAAAGCCTGCCATCCATGGATTCTGTCAGTGTTTTGATCTGTTCACCATCAACATTGCGTGCAGCAGCAACCACAGCCTCCCAGACACTGTTCAGAGAGGTGTACTGTTTTCCCTCCTTGTAAATCTCACATTTGATGATGGACCACAGGTTCTCAATGGGGTTCAGATCAGGTGAACAAGGAGGCCATGTCATTAGATTTTCTTCTTTTATACCCTTTCTTGCTAGCCACGCTGTGGAGTACTTGGACGCGTGTGATGGAGCATTGTCCTGCATGAAAATCATGTTTTTCTTGAAGGATGCAGACTTCTTCCTGTACCACTGCTTGAAGAAGGTGTCTTCCAGAAACTGGCAGTAGGACTGGGAGTTGAGCTTGAATCCATCCTCAACCCGAAAAGGCCCCACAAGCTCATCTTTGATGATACCAGCCCAAACCAGTACTCCACCTCCACCTTGCTGGCGTCTGAGTCGGACTGGAGCTCTCTGCCCTTTACCAATCCAGCCACGGCCCATCCATCTGGCCCATCAAGACTCACTCTCATTTCATCAGTCCATAAAACCTTAGAAAAATCAGTCTTGAGATATTTCTTGGCCCAGTCTTGACGTTTCAGCTTGTGTGTCTTGTTCAGTGGTGGTCGTCTTTCAGCCTTTCTTACCTTGGCCATGTCTCTGAGTATTGCACACCTTGTGCTTTTGGGCACTCCAGTGATGTTGCAGCTCTGAAATATGGCCAAACTGGTGGCAAGTGGCATCTTGGCAGCTGCACGCTTGACTTTTCTCAGTTCATGGGCAGTTATTTTGCGCCTTGGTTTTTCCACACGCTTCTTGCAACCCTGTTGACTATTTTGAATGAAACGCTTGATTGTTCGATGATCACGCTTCAGAAGCTTTGCAATTTTAAGAGTGCTGCATCCCTCTGCAAGATATCTCACTATTTTTGACTTTTCTGAGCTTGTCAAGTCCTTCTTTTGACCCATTTTGCCAAAGGAAAGGAAGTTGCCTAATAATTATGCACACCTGATATAGGGTGTTGATGTCATTAGACCACACCCCTTCTCATTACAGAGATGCACATCACCTAATATGCTTAATTGGTAGTAGGCTTTCGAGCCTATACAGCTTGGAGTAAGACAACATGCATAAAGAGGATGATGTGGTCAAAATACTCATTTGCCTAATAATTCTGCACTCCCTGTATATATATATATATATATATATATATATATATATATATATATGGATGTGTGTTTATGTAAATGTATGTGTGTGTACATGTATATATATATATAAATATATACATGTATGTGTGTGTTTTTGTGTATGTATGTTGTGTGTTTATATATATATATATATATATATGTGTGTGTGTGTGTGTTTGTATATATTTACAACTTTAAATGCGAGATAGAGTGACCATTCCAGACGTGTAAAAGATATAAAACATTCAATGCTTTATTGTAGACATTAAAACATAGCGGGCAACACCACTCCACACACCTCAGCTGCTATCCAATGTGTTTACTGCCGCTACACGGCACTTCGTCAGGGATATTGTCAGCTGTTGCACATTCACCTTAAATAGACCTGTTCGATATGCGCATCTTAAAGGAACAGACATGAATACGAGTATAACATATATCTAAAAAAATGGCTCTGTACAAGTTAAAAGAACTTAAGTATAACAGACTGAGTACCTTCCTCATCTACTTACAACATTACGATAGCTAAGCATCCGATAATATTATTATATCTACCTGCTTGTGAACAGCTACCTAGCAAAACTTAATTTTAATGAAAAAAACTAAATTATACAAATATATAAATATACAAAGCAGAAAAGAAAAATAAAGAAAACAATGAAGAAAATAAAAGAAAAACAACCTCATTGATGTTATGGTTACTTAACAAAACAGAGCAATGTAGCACCGATAGCCACATTATTTAAATAGTCCCTCTCTCAGACCAATACCTAAGAAACTGAGGTCACCCGCTAGTTAGACGATTAAGAGACAAGAACATAGCAAGAATACATAACAGCCATACGAAAAGAACGAAAAAAGCATGACATATAGCACCATATAGTTAAATTGTCTCTGGTAATTGAAGTGTGGCTAGATCAAAGCCCTATGTTATACTGTATTCTTCTGAATTTCTTCATTAAAGGGGCAGTAAACCTAGAAAATAATGTTATATAATTCTGCACATATTATTCAACATAATATTGCCGGTGAAATTTGATTATAAAAGAGGATTTTTCAGACCGCCACTCTTGCTCTACTGAGCGGGTCTGGTTTTCCCCCTGAGTGCATCTGGGCAGCTGTCTAGTCACAGCCCGGCCTGATCGAGCCATTACGCTCAATGCAGCTCGCTCCTGCTCTGTCTGATAGCGGGAGTGAGCTGCATTGAGTGTAATGGTGCGATCGGGCCGGGATGTAACTAGACAGCTGCCCAGATGCGCTCAGGGGTAAAACCAGACCTGCTCCGTAGAGCAAGAGCGGCGGTCTGAAAAGCCCTCTTTTTTTTAATCAAATTTCACCGGCAATATTATGTTGAATAAAATTTGGCTAAGATAATGTTATATAATTCTGCACATGATAAAATAGTATAATTAGAGTTAGGATATCTACATATGCTATTAAGAAATTTTGCTAATATGGTATATAAAGAGTTAAGTGTTGTTGTGATGGGTGTGTCCTAATGGGTATTTAAGGAGGATGTGAAAATTGTGTATTTATGGCATGAAGAAGGACATGTAGTCCGAAACGTCGCTGTCTTGTTTGTGCTCCTGGCTATGAAATAAATACTGAAGAAATTTCCATTGGAGTGCTGCTATTCTTTCTATTTTTGATTATTTGGTGCTGGGTTGTGCAGTACCCATCTATAGCATGCACCTAATATCACTGCAGTGTGTGCTGGACTTTTTGTGATATTTTAAACCTGATTAGAAAACAGGTAAAAAAAAATAAATATATATATATATATATATATATATATATACTGTATATAAAATACTAATAATACTAATTAAATTATAATAATATATATATATATATATATATATATATATATATATATATATATATATATATATAAATCTAATGTAGGAAGTATATGTACACCTATGTGTCGAGTAGCATATACCAGAGTGCTAAACTGTCAAGACAAATGTAGAAGTTCCTTTAGACAGCACTCTATGGACTTTTTTCATATTAAAACATAGCGTTTATTTCAAGATCCATATAAAATTATCCCTTGACATTTCACTACCTAACTGGTATCTTTATCAAATGGATTAGTGTGGCAGGATTAGATCATCAGATATATATATATATATATATATATATATATATATATATATATAGTATATATATATATATATATATATATATATATATATATATTTATATATATATATATATATATATATATACTATATAAATAACAAATATATATATAAATAGATAAATAAATAACAAAAAAAATATTTTAATAATTAGTTCCATTTATTAAATAAGCAGCTCTATTTTTTCTAACTAAAACAAGGATACCACATTTTGATATCAGAAATGTATTGGTTATGAAATATATATATTTTCATCATGCATATGGTAATTAGCTAAAAGAATTATGAACTGATCCCTGGGACAAACACAGCATAAATGGAACCAAACGTTGCAGACAAACTCACATAAAGCAGGATGCATAATTAACAAAAGAGGTAAACATTCAGATTTGGGAAGATGAATTTAACTGAGATGCATCCCAAAATGTGTTAATTTAGCTGACTGAACAAGTCACTACCTCTCCAGACTGAAGAAAAGCATATTACAAGCTGGTAGTAAACATAGTAATTCAAATCAATTAGACACTGGGGATGCTATGAAATATTAAAGGGACAGTAAATTCATAATTAGATATTCATGATTTAGGTAGAACATACCATTTTAAACAACTTTCCAATTAACATCTGTTTTTTTAATTTGCTTCCTTCTATTTTTATCCTTTGATGAAAGGTTTATCTGGGTAAGCCCAGGAGCAGCAAAGAACCTAGCTTCTAGCTGCTGATTGGTGGCTCAACCATGTGTTCAGTTAGAAACCAGCAGTGCATTTCTGCTCCTTCAACAAATGATTCCAAGGGAATGAAACAAATTTGATAATAGAAGTAAACTGGAACGTTGTTTAAAATGATATGTTCTACCTAAATCATAAAAGAAAATGTTGGGGTTTCATATCCCTTTAATAACAAAACTATTATGCTCTTAACACATTAATAGTTTACAGTTTACTTTTACAGAGTTTGATTCAGACAGATATACGCTATATTTTGCTTTGAATAGTATAAAAATAAAAAGTCTATAAACTATATTTACCTTATCTTATTAAGATAATTAATTATAAGAAATTAGATTATTATTTAGCATAAGAATGTTATTCATTTATGTATTGCTATTGTTGTTTTGTTATTAATTTTAGCATGTTCTCATAATTATTGTTACATGCTCAATATTATTTCATGAACTGTTTTTTATGTCTAATTTATGACTTGCAGGATATTATACTCTTAGATCCTTGGTGGTAAACAAATAATTTGTGTAAGTAATTCCAGAGAGAAAAGATGTGATGATTATAAGGTGTCATATTTTTCAGGATAAAACTATTCCCTTTTTAGCACAAATATTATAACAAGCAGAGAAGAGAAAGGTATGTGTGTGTGTGTATATATATATATATATATATATATATATATACATATATATATATATATATATATATATATATATATATATATATATATATATATATATATATATATATATAGTTGTGCTCATAAGTTTACATACCCTGGCAGAATTTATGATTTCTTGGCCATCATTCATTTTGTGTTATCATTCAGAGAATATGAATGATAACACAAAAACTTTTCTTTCACTCATGGTTAGTGTTTGGCTGAAGTCATTTATTATTATCAATCAACTGTGTTTACTCTTTTTAAATCATAATGACAGCAGAAACTACCCAAATTACCCTTATCAAAAGTTTACATACCCTGGTGATTTTGGCCTGATAACATGCACACAAGTTGACACAAAGGGGTTTGAATGGCTATTAAAGGTAACCATCCTCACCTGTGATCTGTTTGCTTGTAATTAGTGTGTGTGTATAAAAGGTCAATGAGTTTCTGGACTCCTGACAGACCCTTGCATCTTTCAGCAAATGTGCTGCACTGACGATTCTGGATTCTGAGTCATGGGGAAAGCAAAACAATTGTCAAAGAGATCTGCGGGTAAAGGTAGTTGAACTGTATAAAACAGGAAAGGGATATAAAAAGATATCCAAGGAATTGAGAATGCAAATCAGCAGTGTTCAAACTCTAATAAAGAAGTGGAAAATGAGGAGTTCTGTTAAAACCAAACCACGGTCAGGTAGATCAACTAAAATTTCAGCCACAACTGCAAGGAAAATTGTTCGGGATGCAAAGACAAACCCACAAATAACTTCAGGTAAAATACAGGACATGTAGTGTGGCTGTTTCAAGATGCATAATAAGGAGGCACTTGAAGAAAGATGGGCTGCATGGTTGAGTCGCCAGAAGAAAACCATTACTACGCAAATGCCACAAACTAGCCCTCTTACAATACGGGACATTAAGGTACAATTTAAATGGCTTTATATTAATAATGCAGTTTACTTTTTAACAGCTACCATAAGAATGCATTACTGTAGATGTAACATAAAAACTTTAAGAAGATAAACCTGAAGTTAAAGGGATAGTCTAAACCAGAATTTTTATTGTTTAAAAAGATAGATAATCCCTTTATTACCCATTCCCTAGTTTTGCATAACCAACACAGTTATATAAATACACTTTTTACCTTTGTGATTACCTTGTATCTAAGCCTCTGCAAACTGCCCCCTTATTTAGTTCTTTTGACAGACATCCATTTTAGCCAATCAGAGCTGGCTCCCTGGAGCTCCACCTGCGTGAGCACAGTTTTATCTATATGACACACAGGAACTAACACCCTCTGGTGGTGAAAAACTGTAAAAATGCCCTAAGGGAAGAGGCGGCCTTCAAGGGCTTAGAAATTAGCATATGATTAGCTTTCGACTAAAAATACCAAGGGAACAAAGCAAAATTGGTAATAAAAGTAAATTGGAAAATTGTTTAAAATTACATTCTCTATCTATCACGAAAGTTTATTTTGGACTACACTGTCCCTTTAAAAGAACCACATTAGATGTCATTCCAACAAACTAGAAAACATGTTAAATACTTGGTTAAAATGTGGTTTTCAAGGAGCTTTGTCCAATGTTAACTTAAACAGTAGCTGGTCTTGAGAGAATGTGACAATGTCAGGCAGTTTTTAATTCAATGTCATTGACATCTTTATAGGCAGATTATATTGATTGGACACAATAACAATGGCATAATTACTGCTCACCATTCTATTGTTTTTCTTCTGTGCAACTCTCTTGAAAGCCATTCCCTTATTTTAACACCTAATTGATGCTGATTGATCAATATCCACATCTTTATACTGGGTTCTGCCATCTTGAAGCTTAGGCATTCTTGCACTCTGTGACAGATCAGTGACTTTGCTGGCATTTTGACAGTTGTATAGTGCACTTATAGTTCGCATCCATGATACAGAGCAGTAGTTATAGATTTTTTGCAGTAGCTGAATTGCTCTGTGATTATTCATTTTCCTTATTTATATAATTTATGTACATTTTAAAAATTCAAAAATATATCATATACTCCCCTGCACACTGTATTGTGTATGCTAATTCAAATCACTCAATACAGCTGAAGGTCACTGCATGCACAAGAGGAAATATTATATAATGGTGAGCAGTAGGTTTGTGCAGTGCTGACATCTTTCTAAATGAAAATTTTGTAAAATTTGTTTCCCCAAATATTGGGTATCTGTTTAATTTTAAACAAAATTAATACTGAATATGTGTAGAACATTCACATTCATTATTGTTAAACAAATGTAAAGGTTTCAAAAAGTTCACCTGTAGCTTTATACTAGGGCTGTGCTGGTAAAAAAAAAAAATAACCCGATTTTGGCCATAAAATATCGAGACTATGCGATTTTAATCGCAATTTAAAAAAAAAAAATAGCTGTTAAACATACATTTCTCAAAAAATGCATTAAACTGTAAAATACAAAAAAAAAATAACAGTCACTGAGCAGTGCAGTCAATTTTTAAATTACAATAATTAGTTAAAGGGACATTAAACCCCAAAAAAATTATTTCATGATTCAGCTAGTGAATACAATTTTAAAGATCTTTCCAATTTACTTCTATTATCCAATTTGTTTTATTTTTCAGATATCCTTTGTTGAAGAAATAGCAATGCACATGGGTGAGCCAATCACATGAGGCATCTATGTGCAGCCACCAATCAGCAGCTACTGTGCCTATCTAGATATGCTTTTCGGCAAAGGATATCAAGAGAATAAAGCATATTAGATAATAGAAGTAAATTAGAAAATTGTTTAAAATTGCAAGCTCTTTCAAAATCATTAAAGAAAAAATATGGGTTTAATGTCCATTTAACCCCTTAACGACCAACGACGTATGGGGTACGTCCTGCAAAAAAATGCAGTTAATGACCAAGGACGTACCCCATACGTCGTTGGTCTTTGAAAGCAGTGGAAGCGATCCTGATAGCTTCCAGCTGCTTTCATGTTATTGCAGTGATGCCTCAATATTGAGGCATCCTGCAATAACTGTTTTTAGCCATCCGATGCAGAGAGAGCCACTCTGTGGCCCTCTCTGCATCGGCTATCGATGGCCGTTATCGTTGGTGGGTGGGAGCTCATCCAGGGAGGTGGGTGGGCAGTCATTGGTGGAGGAGGGATCTAGTGCGGGTGCGTGCGCGTAGACGGGCGCGTGCACGAGAGCCGTGCACGGGCGCGCGCGTGCACGTGGGGTCTATGAAAACAGCATCAATATGCTGTAGATCTGGAGGGTGGGAGAGAGGACTGGGGAGGGTGGGATTTTAAAATCAAGGCATCTGGGAGAGGGTGGGGGGTTGGATGTTGAGGGGGGGCAGCTACACTACAGAAATAAATAAAATATTTAATAAAATAAAAAAAATACATTATTATTTTTCAAACTGGGTACTGGCAGACAGCTGCCAGTACCCAATATGGTGCCCAATAAAGGCAGAGGGGGGGGGGGTTAAAGAGCTGTTTGGGGGGGGATCAGGGAGGTTGGGGGCTAAGGGGGGTCCTACACAGCAGAATAATTTTTTTTTTTTTTAAAAACCTAAAACCCCCCAAAAAACTTTTATTTTAGTACTGGCAGACTTTCTGCCAGTACTTAAGATGGCGGGGAGAATTGTGGGGTGGGGGAGGGAAGGGAGCTGTTTGGGAGGGATCAGGGGGTGGGATGTGTCAGGTAGGAGGCTGATCTCTACACTAAAGCTAAAATTAACCCTGCAAGCTCCCTACAAGCTACCTAATTAACTCCTTCACTGCTAGACATAATATTGACGTTCAGCGGCATTTAGCGACCTTCTAACTACCAAAAAGCAACGCCAAAGCCATATATGTCTGCTATTTCTGAACAAAGGGGATCCCAGAGAAGCATTTACAACAATTTGTGCCATAATTGCACAAGCTGTTTGTAAATAATTTCAGTGAGAAACCTAAAATTGTGAACTATTTAAAGTTTTTTTTTAATTTGATCGCATTTGGCAGTGAAATGGTGGCATGAAATATACCAAAATGGGCCTAGATCAATACTTGGGGTTCTTTACTACACTAAAGCTAAAATTAACCCTACAAGCTCCCTACATGCTCCCTAATTAACCCCTTCACTGCTGCGCATAATACACATGTGGTGCGCAGTGGCATTTAGCGGCCTTCTAATTACCAAAAAGCAACGTAAAAGCCATATATGTCTGCTAATTTTTTTAATAGTAAATTATAAGATATGATGAAAATAAGGGTATCTTTAGAAAGTCCATTTAATGGCGAGAAAAACTGTATAATATGTGTGGGTACAGTAAATGAGTAAGAGGAAAATTACAGCTAAACACAAACACCGCAGAAATGTAAAAATAGCCTTGGTCCCAAACGGTCAACAAATGGAAAAGTGCTCTGGTCACGAAGGGGTTAAGGTTTTGGCAATTTTTATTGTGGCAGCAAGACAAAAAATAGCGATAAATTGCAATTAATTGCACAGCCCTAACGGCAATGTTTAACAATGCAGGATTTTTTTTTTTTAAATTGCAAGACTGAAAATCGCGATTAATCGCATCATGCAATTAATCGCACAGCCCTACTTTATACTTACCTTTAGCGCGCTGGAGAGCCGTGCTTACCTGCTCCTCTACTTCACAGAGCTCCTGCTGCACTAATAGGTGGCTTAGTGGGGCAGTTCCCAGGGTCCGCATTAAAGGATCTTCACTTTCAGCACAGTCCCTGGGAGCTGCCTTGCTAAGCCAAATATTATCACGGCATAGGCTCTGTGAAGAAGAGCATATGTCTCAAAAGGTTAAAGGTAAGTATTTAACTCTTAAAAGTTAATTAAAAAGAAAACAAATGAATACTGATGATTTTTGTCAGTCATTTTTCCTTTTCTATTTTCATTGGTGGATTCATTCGGATATTTTGTTTCATTAAAAAGTGACCAGTTAACTGTTCTGTCAAAGTTGTGCCTACCAGTTTAATGTCCTTTTAAAATCCTGATTCAAGCAGCTTTTTCAGTGGTAAAGCCTTGCACACGCTCAGTTCACATAAATATAAAGTTTAAATCCGATTTTTGAAAAATGACAATTATACACAACTTAAATACGGATATCAGAAAGTAAATTTATGATTACAGTAAACTGTTGGGGCATTTTAAAAAATGTAATTATAAAATGAATCAAAATTATAAAAAAATGTTAACTGCCCACATGGCATGAATTTATATTGATTCATTCATTCATATAAATAAAAATAAAAAAACTGCTTTTAAATGTTTAGGCAGCCTTCATTAATATTGTAAAAATTACTTTTGTAAGCTTTGCAAAATTCAGTGTTATCAAATTAAGACTATTCTAATGGACTGGAATGGCTTAGAAATAGAGGGGATGGGGGTCACCCCAGTTGGCATGTAATGCTTTCTCATTGCCCCCCCCCCCCCATGGCATATTAAATATAAAGATTCAAAAAGAGGGGCAGCGCTGTAGAAAATAAAAGATGCAATTAAAATCCAAGTAGATTAAAAAATGCTTACCACATAAAAAGTATTTTATAAAAGATTCATTATTTACTGAACAAATCAATATAGGTAATTAACACAAATAATAAAAACAATCTTAAAAAAATGGAATACTTGCGTTTCAAAATTCAAAAGCAGCTAAATGCCTCTATAAAACCAGGTATATTTTTATTTCAGGTGGTTGTCAAAATAAATAAATACACAAATAAAATGCTCTAATAATGTAGTGAAAAAAATCCTTGATATGCCATTAGTAATTAGAGTAGGTATAATGAAACCTCTGTTGTTTCTTTCATGCAATACTGGTATATTTTAACACTAGATAAAGCTAATTTTGTCATTGACACTCACATATAAAAGTTTGACCTTTGGGTGACATTTTACGTATTTCACTGAAAGACAGTCTGGTTTAGCAAACAATGAACGTCTTTAATAATAATATTTGCTTTATTCACAGGTCACATATATAGAAGAAAAGGTGTTTTTCTGACTATGTCCTAGTTTCCATTAAGGTGGTAAAGTTTGGAAAATGTTGATAACATCATTTATCTCCTTTACAGTTTATGGAGATTTTTTACGTTACTACCAGTTTCCAAACTTCACCACCTTAATGGAAACTAGACCTATATTGCGCTGTTTTCTAAGGTCCTGTAGCTGTCTCTGTCAATATCTTCTTCAGGTTCAACAGCCTCACCAGTCCATTCAGCTTCTCCAGTTTCTATGTTACTCTATGCAGCTGATTCACTGAAGAATAGAAAGAGGACAGCAGCTGCACAGAAAAATATAGAAAGCTGGTGAGGCTGATTAGACCTAAGTGTATTTTACAGAAACCACATTCATTGCTTATCATATCTTAATATCTTTATGGAGATCGCCCATTCACACCCTTAAAGGTACATTAAACACTAAATAAATGCTAGATAGAATGATGCATTCAAAGAAAATATTAGTCTGAGAATAACATGTAGATTTTTTTTTAAAGTTTCATTAGTTGTTTAAGTAGTGACAAAATGTAAGAGTAAAGTTGTAATGTCTATAAAACAATAGGAACTGCCATGTTGTAACTTAGGTTACTTTCTCTGCTGTGGCCAATTAGGGACAGTTATAAATAGGTCACTGGAGTGTGCAGCCAATGGCTGTGTGGAATATAACAGTGTTCTGCACTTCTATTTCTAACAGGAACTGAAAAGATCATAGTTTCAGAATGGAATTACAGGAAAATGAGACAAAAAAATAATGAAAGTAAATTGTAGATGTGTATATATATATATATATATATATATATATATATATATATATATATATATATTCGTATATTCAAATTATCATTTAATATTACCACCCCAAAGTGTTTAATGTCCCTGTAACTTATATGTTACCTTGTTCAAGATACCAATGAATCCCATCCCAGGTGGTATTTGGGAAGTTTGTCGATGTAGATTTTCTGAATGTTCTGCAAATTATGAATTACAGAATTCTAATAAATAAAATAATTTCTACAAAATGTTAAAAATAAATCAAAATACCTATTTATAACTGAGGCAGATTTAGCTCCCTCCTGTAGTAGCTCACACTATGTGGTTTTTCCATATGAGTCAAGTGTACTTTGGATAGTCTTATTAGTCTTCAGCCTTTTATAGTTTGAAGTCACTATTATTCCTTTAGGGAAATTAGTGTTTATGTCCCTTATGGAACATCAAGTTCTGCTTTGAAAATTAGATGACATAAATTTGTCAATTCATATATTTGTCTATGTGTATCAAAGATGATGAAGTTTCACACTGCAAACTGCACAAGGTAATATAAATAGACGGTATTAAAACAAACATAATGCTTATAATAATACTACAGAAAATAATAATATTCAAACGCATTTATAGAATTATTCCAAGTAAATACAATTTATTTATCTCACTCTTCCTTGGTACCATTATTTATTTTACTTTAATTTTAATTTTTTTTTTTGTTGTAATTTTTCATGTGAAAGAGCTGATATGTTAACTTTTACTGTATATGAAAAACAATGTATTCCTGATTTACTTTCATTGCTATAGGGCAAACACAAAATGAAAATCAACTGTGGGATGGTGTTATTTAAACAGCTAAGAGCTAGGGATGGGCGAATGTGCAAATTTTCGAATTTCGAATGTAGAACGAATGTTATTACCGAAATTCGAATTCTAAATTCGAATGTCGATAAGAACGAATATTCTTAAAAATTCGAAAATCGAATGTTATTTACAGTTTTCGAATGTCACTTTCGAATTCGAATGTTTATAATTATATCGAATGTCTACATTCGAAATTCGAATTTTTCGAATTCGAATATAAATTCGAATTTTTCGAATTCGAATATAAATTTGAATTTTTCGAATTCGAATATTGCATTATTCGAATATTACATTTAAAAGCATTAGAAATACTAATACAATCTAAATTCGAATTTTTCGAATTCGAATACATGTATTGCATAATTCGAATATTACATTTAAAGAAAAAGCATTAGAAATACTATTACAATCTAAATTCGAATTTTTCGAATTCGAATACACGTATTGCATAATTCGAATATTACATTTAAAGAAAAAGCATTAGAAATACTATTACAATCTAAATTCGAATTTTTCGAATTCGAATATTGCATAACTCGAATATTACATTTAAAGAAAAAGCATTAGAAATACTATTGCAATCTAAATTCGAATTTTTCGAATTCGAATACACGTATTGCATAATTCGAATATTACATTTAAAGAAAAAGCATTAGAAATACTATTACAATCTAAATTCGAATTTTTCGAATTCGAATATTGCATAATTCGAATATTACATTTAAAGAAAAAGCATTAGAAATACTATTAAAATCTAAATTCGATTTTTTCGAATTCGAATATTGCATAATTCGAATATTACATTTAAAGAAAAAGCATTAGAAATACTATTACAATCTAAATTCGAATTTTTCGAATTCGAATACACGTATTGCATAATTCGAATATTACATTTAAAGAAAAAGCATTAGAAATACTATTACAATCTAAATTCGAATTTTTCGAATTTGAATATTGCATAATTCGAATATTACATTTAAAGAAAAAGCATTAGAAATACTATTACAATCTAAATTCGAATTTTTCGAATTCGAATATTTCATAATTCGAATATTACATTTAAAGAAAAATCATTGAAATACTATTACAATCGAAATTCGAATTTTTCGAATTCGAATATTGCATAATTCGAATATTACATTTAAAGAAAAAGCATTAGAAATACTATTACAATCTAAATTCGAATTTTTCGAATTCGAATATTGCATAATTCGAATATTACATTTAAAGAAAAAGCATTAGAAATACTATTACAATCTAAATTCAAATTTTTCGAATTCGAATTTTTTCGAATGTAATCGTAAAATTCGAAACCGAAAATTCGAAAATCGAATGTTAGAATGTTATGTAAACATTCGAAATTCGATTCGAACGAACGAATGTGTTAAAATTCGTGCCGTTTTTCGAATGTTGCGAAACATTCGCCCATCCCTACTAAGAGCCAAGGCATAGTGCTTTTTCTCTTTAAATAGTTTGCTAAATTGTTAGATTTTTTTAGAAAATCTTTGGGTCTTTGTCCATCACAGGTGAATGTAGCAAGCTCAAGAACAACTATTTTACTCTGAGGTGTTAACTATATATATATATTTATATATATATATATATATATATATATATATATATATATATATATATATATATATATATATATATATATATATATACATACACACAGCTCTGGAAAAAAAATTAAGAGACCACTGCAAAATTATCAGTTTCTTTGGTTTTACTATTTATAGGTATGTCTGAGTAAAATTAACATTTTTGTTTTATTCTATGAACTACTGACAACATTTCTCCCTAATACTGATTAAAAATATTGGGCCACATTACAAGTGGAGCCCTGACAGTAAGAGGCGATCTATAAGGGGTTTATTGCAGGTATTTGCACACACCAGGTTTTCTCCTCGTATTTCAAGTTGACAGTTAATTCAATTGTTTGAGCGCAATTGAAGTTAACGTGCGTTGGGTTGGCACATTCTCAGAGCTCTAGTTAACTGTTTTGCGAAACAAAAAAGTGTGACAAAACACAATAAAAACACATTACAAAGTACAGTTACACTTGTAATAACACTATCTAATAAAAATTATTAAAAAAAAAAATATTGCACACAAACGTTATAAGTGCTCAAAGATATGAGGTCTTAGGTGTAAGAAAAAAAAAGGCAGCCAAAGGGCTTTAACATTGAGATACATACATATACATGTCTAAATCTGTATATGTATGTATAAGTGTGTGTGTTTGTGTATATATATATATATATATATATATATATAATATGTGTGTACAGATATATTTATTTATGTGTATTTATGTATTTACACAGGGACAATGATTACCCAAAAAATCCAGGCAAATAACTGAAAAAAATACCATCCCGCAGGAAAATTTAATTGCCTGTGCGTGTCTGCATGTGTGTACATTATTACATTAAAGGGACAGTCAAATCCAAAAAAAACTTTCATGTTTCAATTAGGACATGTAATTTTAAACAACTTTCCAATTTACTTTTATCACCAATTTTACTTTGTTCTCTTGGTATTCTAAGTTGAAAGCTAAACCTAGGAGGTTCATATGCTAATTTCTTAGACCTTGAAGGATGCCTCTAATCTAAATGCATTTTGATCACAGAATGACCAAAAGTTGCTTTCAAAGCAAATATTGCAAGTAAAATGAGTAACTGAGCACCACTCACTGTATTAAACTCAATACAGAACTACCTAATCTATGAACATGAAACATTGTTGAAACAGTTAACAGATGGCACAGTGCACTCTGTGTCAGAGTACTCTTGGAAGTTAAATTCACAATCAGGAACTCCACCAACTCTTCTGCTTGCTCTTCATCATTTTCAAGATGAACAAAAGGGATTGGAACCCCTGCAACCTCAGCAACTAAATTTTATGTTTCATTTGTAGACCTTTTGTATGTGACATTTCTCTTTCAAGGCCCTGCTGTTGCCCAATGCCTTACTGTGTCACTTGGATCAAGCTGGTATACTGGTGCAGAATGGAGGTTTACAATCATTAAATCTGACAATGTTGAAGTCATGAGGGAAGAACTCCAGTCCCTTTGACATCTTCATTTTAAAAATTCTGTTTCACATTCTGTTGTACTGGCAGGCAAAGTTAGGATCAAGTGGATCAAACTCAGAAGGTAGCCACATTTATTTTCAAATTCTCTGTGGAATTCAGGCCAGGTGACAGTTTTCAGCATCTTCTCCCTGTCATTCTTGTTATATAAACTAGTCTTAATAATTGTCTATAATCAGTCTCTATTTTCCAACAATCTACTCCCTGTGCCTCTAGTACTGGTTGAAGTTGACTGATCAGAGTTCCAATGTCTTCATTGCCAAAATCTGGAAGAAAGAAAAAAAATGCCTTGCAACACATCTTTGATGCATATTTTTTTGTTCTGCTAAAAGTAACTATACTAATTTGAATATATTAAACAAACATATGTAATTCAATTACATCTTTTTGTTTAATGTGTCCCATTGTATTACATTTGAGAAACCTAAGCTGACAATAATTAAATTTAAATCTAGAACCTTCTTTGTCAGGCAATGTTTTGAAGGATATCACAGATGTTGCCTGAAGAACTCCTTCTTCAATATCTTCAAAGCGATCATCAAAGCTGGACTGTAGTGCTTCCAGAAAGGTGTTTTTTTTTAACTTTTGAAGGCATCATCCTTTCCTTTCAACTCAACTCCTTCAAACCTAGCTGTGCCTTCTTTCCCACACTGAATAGAATGAAGAAGCGACCCAGGTACAGACCTGACACAGATATGATCTTATCACAAACAACAAAACCTCTATAAAACAAAAACAACAACAACACAAAAAATTACATACCACTCTTTCAGAGCAATCAGGATTTTTTTTGTCACTTCCAAACTGTTGTGGATATTGCAACACTTGCATTTCGGTTGTGATGAGTGTTGGACAAGTTGCATAGCTGTAAAAGCACATCAAACATGAAACAAGCATACTGGACTAGTGACTGACTTGTAGCAGTTCTGTAGAAGCATCTGGCTTTTGCTTGCTGCTCTCCTCTCACACCCTTTGCATCAGGAAATTGGACCTTAAAAGAAACAGAAAAGTATATTATTGCCCTGTTTATCTGTCTTTTTTATTCTCTAAAAAATTATTATATAAGAAAAGAAGCTATGATATCAAATCAAAGTATGACACAAGTTGCACCAGAGCTAAAGCAATTACTTTTATTTTTTGTGTATATATCACGTGTGCACTTCTAGATATTTCAGATTAATTACAGATACCAATAATACTGTGTATCATCCTAGCAGATTGCAGCAACGTATCAACAGATAACAGCAATTGCTGCTTGTAAGAACAAGGTAAAAGCTTGAAACACATTCATATTCATAAACACATAGAGGGTTAGAATCATTGCTACATAGAGCACATAATGCCACAGCACGCTCTCAAAGTAGCAAACATATCAGTCCACTCAGAGTCACTGGGCACTTAGTGAATAACAACATGCTCCAGAATCCTCCAAATATATGGCAATGTAAGCATTTACCTGCTTGCATTGCCATAGTTTTGGAGGATTCTGGAGCACAAAAATAAAAAATAAAAGTTTCTTTTGCTGCAGTAACTTTGCCACAATTGCTAGGGATGCAGTTAACAGAGACAATACAGGTTGAGAGAGCACACAGAACAGGTCCGGTGAGGGAGTCCCAAGATGGTAGTACGCGTCCAAGGATGGTAATAATCAAGTATCTAAACTTCCAACACAAAACACAGATTATGAGCCACTATAGAAAAATCCAGGGGTTCAAGATAGGCACGAAGCCGGTCTTTCTGTTCCAGGACTTCTCAGCTGAGACGTCCTCGAAGAGTAAGGCGATGGCACCATATTGCTCAATTGGAGTTACAGAGAAAAGCATACACTTGGGTTGCACTCCTAGGTCAAATTACGAAATAGTTGCAAGTAATAATCACTTAGTTGCTGATCCAAGATTGGAATGTGGGAATAGGAGTAGACACTACATTAAAATATAACTTTTATTGGGTTTTACAATTAAAATAGGAAAACTCATTAAAACCACACTTAAGTACCGACTGTAGTATATAGAAATATAATGAGCGAATTAATGGTTCAGTTAAGCAGTTATACCTGCTTGCATGCAAGCCTATTATACCTATCTACCGTTATACATAACTTGTAAATTACCAGTGGTAGTGGTAGGTTGGCATAACACTCTATAATAATACGTGTGTGCGAGAATAGAGTAAAGGGTAAGACCACTTTTATTTAGACAGGTAGTGAAACCATGACTGATTGAGTATTATCATATATGAGCTTAATAGATTAGCGTTATGATGGCACGCAATATTATGACTCAATTGAAATACCCGTCAGATGTGAGCTGTATGAGCTCAATATTGTTTAGCCGGTAAGCACTACTATAGTGTTAACCCAAATCACTGTGAATAGTACAAGGTAAATAAAGTGCCTAGTCAGCTATTTGTGGCGTGGGCTCCAACTAGCTCAGCAGACATTAGCCGTGCGGCGTCTAAGCAAATATAGTCGCAGTCAGAAGTGAATAGCGTAAATTCAGTCGAAACTGAATGGACATAAGTCGTGTAGTGTCTAGATCCAATACCTGTCACCCACTTAGTTCTCAAATAGATTACTAGACTTAGTAAGGCAAGTGAAGTGCCGATTAGTAAATTGTAGCATGGGCTCTAATAGAGCTAAATAAATGACAGTCGTGCGATGTTTAAATGGGTAAGGTATCAGTCAGGTGTGAGTAGCGTGGACTCAGTTGAAACTGAATTATATTAGTCGTGCCGTATCTCGGCCAAACACGTCCTCACACACTCGGTTCTCATGTAAATTATTCACTTCAGCGTATTGGGCTAGGGTCCCATGCATTCACTCTCAAACACACTTATAAATTTATGCAGGATAACTCAGATAACTGAAATTGTAATTTTTGATAAGTCTTAATGAGAGAATTACTCCATCTAATGACTACAGTAAAAGTTCGGTAGCTTAAGGCTAATCTAAAACACAGGAGCTCCTAGGACTCCTCACCATTGCCCTAACGTCCCTAACATGTTTCGCCACTTAGCTGTTTGAGAGTGAATGCATGGGACCCTAGCCCAATACGCTGAAGTGAATAATTTACATGAGAACCGAGTGTGTGAGGACGTGTTTGGCCGAGATACGGCACGACTAATATAATTCAGTTTCAACTGAGTCCACGCTACTCACACCTGACTGATACCTTACCCATTTAAACATCGCACGACTGTCATTTATTTAGCTCTATTAGAGCCCATGCTACAATTTACTAATCGGCACTTCACTTGCCTTACTAAATCTAGTAATCTATTTGAGAACTAAGTGGGTGACAGGTATTGGATCTAGACACTACACGACTTATGTCCATTCAGTTTCGACTGAATTTACGCTATTCACTTCTGACTGCGACTATATTTGCTTAGACGCCGCACGGCTAATGTCTGCTGAGCTAGTTGGAGCCCACGCCACAAATAGCTGACTAGGCACTTTATTTACCTTGTACTATTCACAGTGATTTGGGTTAACACTATAGTAGTGCTTACCGGCTAAACAATATTGAGCTCATACAGCTCACATCTGACGGGTATTTCAATTGAGTCATAATATTGCGTGCCATCATAACGCTAATCTATTAAGCTCATATATGATAATACTCAATCAGTCATGGTTTCACTACCTGTCTAAATAAAAGTGGTCTTACCCTTTACTCTATTCTCGCACACACGTATTATTATAGAGTGTTATGCCAACCTACCACTACCACTGGTAATTTACAAGTTATGTATAACGGTAGATAGGTATAATAGGCTTGCATGCAAGCAGGTATAACTGCTTAACTGAACCATTAATTCGCTCATTATATTTCTATATACTACAGTCGGTACTTAAGTGTGGTTTTAATGAGTTTTCCTATTTTAATTGTAAAACCCAATAAAAGTTATATTTTAATGTAGTGTCTACTCCTATTCCCACATTCCAATCTTGGATCAGCAACTAAGTGATTATTACTTGCAACTATTTCGTAATTTGACCTAGGAGTGCAACCCAAGTGTATGCTTTTCTCTGTAACTCCAATACTCATGCTCATACACCATGCACCCACATCTTGCCGTACTTTAGTGGCATAATTGAAGATACAAATAGGTCTATCACACATAGGTAGTGCCATTGGTAACTTTTTTCAAATTAAACCATATTGCTCAAGTCTAATCAAGGCTGGGTTTCAGGCTAATATGCGGTATCCAGCAAAAATTGTTATTTTTTCAGAAGGCAACATGTCTGTATTAAATACAGTAACGGAAGCAAAGAAATATTGTACCGAAAAGGGTGTTGAGTTATGACAGAATGAATATGTTATGTTTCTTTAGAGCATTTTAGATTAATAATGATGTGGTTACACGGTTATATCCGTGATTTGCTTTTTCTCTCTTCTTTTTTTTTTTTTCTCTCTTCTCTCTCTTGTGCTCGCTATGTACGTATTTGTTCATTCATGGTTTTATTTATATGTTACAGGACACCGCCAGTGGCCTTGAATACCTGATCCCGTATGATCTCGGAAGTGGAACAGGGCTGAGTCTGGTCAGTACCGGGATGGGTAACCGCCGGGGAACACCAAGGGCGGTAGTCATGATTAGTGCGCAAACGGATAGGTTAAATTTATTCCCTGACAGAGAGGTAGGAAAGTTTTTATTTTTATATATATTTGTTTGATTATGGTTTTTAATATAAATATTCAAATTAAATGTTGAAGTTCGTATCATGGAATGTGGGTGGCATTACCTCCCCTATTAAAAGAAAGAATGTGTTAAAAATGTTAAAACAGCATACGCCAGACGTCATATTTTTGCAGGAACTACATTTGAAAGCGACAGAGATACAAAAGCTGCAAAATAATTGGATCACTGAAATCATAGCAACTCCCTGTAACAGTAGGAAACGGGGTATGGCCATAATGTTCAATAGAAAGCTGACATATGTGGTTAAGAGCCAAAGTTTAGATTCAAAAAGGAGGTTTATGTTTGTAGAAGTTGAAATCAATAACCAATTGTGGACGCTCTGTAATATATACGGTCCAAATGAAACCGAGCCAGAATTTTGGGTAACAATAAAAAATAAATTGACAAAGTATTTAGGACAATATATATTAATGGCGGGCGATTTCAACACCACAATGTGTCCTGAGATAGATTAAGATCCAGAGCCATAAGAAAACACAACAGAGAGGCCAAGCTTTTGAGGGATTTGACTAAGACGTTAAAACAGCGAGACATCTGGCGTTTACAGCATCCGGATGAGCGTGAATTTTCATGCGAATCGAAATCATTTAATAATTTTTCACGGATAGACATGTTCTTGATAGATGAGGGACTATTGACATTAGAAATCGAGTCGCATATAGAAGAAATAGTTATTTCAGACCATGTAATAATTACGTTGCAGATTGAGGACACGGGTATAAAAGGTAGAAGTAGGAACTCGTTCTGCTTCCCTAAATATATGCACTCAGACGAAAAGTTTAGAAATTTTCTATCAGAAAAATGGAAAGAATATTATAGTCTGAATAGTTTAGATATGAGCCGCCCTGAAGTATTGTGGGATGCAGGAAAAGCGGTTTTGCGTGGTGAAATTAAAAACTCTATGGTTAAGAGGAAGCTAAATGCTAGGGAAATCCAACTGGCCAGCCAACTTAATAACGCATACAGAAGGTACGTAAACACCCCAAATAGTTTCGCATGGAAAAGATACAAAACAGCTAAAGCAGAGCATGAGTCTTTTCTTAGAGAGAAATGGGCAAGGGAGGATATTCGCACAAGAGCATTTTGTCAGGGATATCAGGGGATAGCCACAAAACAGCTCGCCAAGTTAATAAAACACAGGAAAAACAATAACCTGATACCACTTATCAAAGAGGGGAACAAAGCGCTTACTCTAGCAACAGAGATAAGAGAGGCCTTCCACAGATATTACCAGAAATTATATTCTAAGGAGGAAATAGATCGGATGAGAATGGCTGAGCTCTGGCAAAAGATTCAGGTCCCCATAATAGACACAGTTGAGTTAGAACAGTTAAATGCCCCGATAACAGAGCATGAGGTTAAAAGTACGATCAACAGAATTAAAAGTAACAAAGCTCCGGGGCCGGACGGACTCCCGTCAGAATTTTACAAAATTATTAGAGATGACATCTCAGGAACATTGGATTGTTAAGCTTTTTACGGCTTACAGATAGAGAGGGCGCCAAGGGCTAAAGGTATCAGACACCAATGTAGTGTAAAAAATATATTTAATAAAAATCAATATACAATCATAAAATCAGTACAAAATAGGGACGTCTCCCTAGATATTAGAAATCCTAAGTCACAGTTTATTGCTACAATGTGGTAGACAAATATGAAAAATAAAAAATAAAGTGCAATACGATCTAATTAAAATGCATTAATCAGTAAATAAATGAGCAAAAGGTTACTAAAATATAAAACAATACACGTTATACTAGAGTCTTAAATATGTATATTTCACAGGGGATACGGCAGATATTCCCAAGTATACTGAGGGATATAGGATAGCGTGGGACTATCAAATAAAAGGAGGTTAGTCCTGAAAATGTTCCATACACTTGAAATCGTAGTATAATGCTTGTTTCAAAGAGTACAACAGTGCTAAAGCAGTACTTTACTTTACTTTACCGCCTGTGAAATCTTCAGTCACACCAAGGACCGCTACGATAGCCAAGGCAGTCTCTCCCGAGCTGCAAACACAGATCACACACGTGTGTACGGACGGCGTCTGACGTCATGTCTCGTCCGTTTGTTTCCTCTGTGGAAGTTTGACAGCGTGCTGTTATCGATGTTACAAAGTTGTGGATGTTGTTAACTCCTTCAGTATACAAGCACTCTGTTATGCTTATACTTGCAAATACAGTTGGATATTTGATTTCATCCACACTGTCAGAGCTTAAAAGTTGTAGTAACAAAATTAACCCGGGTTAGAAGATAGCAATGCTATTCACAAATAGGGTGACGTTTAACCACTCCTGGTACACTGCTACAAAGTCACAAGGTAATCGACGCGTTTCACCCACCTGTGGGCTTTATCATGATCTTGATAAAGCCCACAGGTGGGTGAAACGCGTCGATTACCTTGTGACTTTGTAGCAGTGTACCAGGAGTGGTTAAACGTCACCCTATTTGTGAACAGCATTGCTATCTTCTAACCCGGGTTAATTTTGTTACTACAACTTTTAAGCTCTGACAGTGTGGATGAAATCAAATATCCAACTGTATTTGCAAGTATAAGCATAACAGAGTGCTTGTATACTGAAGGAGTTAACAACATCCACAACTTTGTAACATCGATAACAGCACGCTGTCAAACTTCCACAGAGGAAACAAACGGACGAGACGTGACGTCAGACGCCGTCCGTACACACGTGTGTGATCTGTGTTTGCAGCTCGGGAGAGACTGCCTTGGCTATCGTAGCGGTCCTTGGTGTGACTGAAGATTTCACAGGCGGTAAAGTAAAGTAAAGTACTGCTTTAGCACTGTTGTACTCTTTGAAACAAGCATTATACTACGATTTCAAGTGTATGGAACATTTTCAGGACTAACCTCCTTTTATTTGATAGTCCCACGCTATCCTATATCCCTCAGTATACTTGGGAATATCTGCCGTATCCCCTGTGAAATATACATATTTAAGACTCTAGTATAACGTGTATTGTTTTATATTTTAGTAACCTTTTGCTCATTTATTTACTGATTAATGCCTTTTAATTAGATCGTATTGCACTTTATTTTTTATTTTTCATATTTGTCTACCACATTGTAGCAATAAACTGTGACTTAGGATTTCTAATATCTAGGGAGACGTCCCTATTTTGTACTGATTTTATGATTGTATATTGATTTTTATTAAATATATTTTTTACACTACATTGGTGTCTGATACCTTTAGCCCTTGGCGCCCTCTCTATCTGTAAGCCGTAAAAAGCTTAACAATCCACTTTCACTATATCTTGACACTCTTTAGGGATAGTGTCTCTTAGAGAGGTGCTTGGTATTAGTTCCTAAGCGCACATCTAACTTCTGTTTATTCTTATCTCAGGAACATTAACAGAACTTTATAACGACTACTTTATCCATGGGAATTTAAATTCACTGTATTTCACCGATTCAATAGTGACATTAATACATAAGAAAGGGAAAGCATTAGACGAAATGGGATCATATCGTCCAATTTCACTCCTGAATCAAGACTATAAAATATTAACAATAAACAATTATTGCAGAGAGATTGAAGAAGGGGGTTAGTAAATTAATTCATCATGACCAATCTGGATTTATCCCGGGGAGAAACCCCGTACGGAATATGCGGAGGGTATTAGTTATTTTAGATCATTATTATAATAGGACACAACAAAAAAATCACATGTAGACTTGGCGATGCTTACGATCGACGCAGAAAAAGCGTTTGATTCTATAATCTGGGAACATTTATTGACGACTCTTAAGAAATTCGGTCTCGAAGGCAATTTGGTGCAGTTAATTAAAAAGATCTATACTGCTCCACGTTCTCAACTGTTAGTCAATGGCGAATTATCTCAATATCTAACCCTGCAAAGAGGTACCAGACAAGGGTGTCCCCTGTCGCCTTTGCTTTTTGATCTCACATTAGAACCTCTGGCTGTACAACTTAGGCAAGAACTAAGGGGTATAGAACTAGGGGGGCACAATGTCGTAATTTCTTTATATGCTGATGACATCATGTTATTTTTACAGCACACTAAAGAAAGTATCCCCAAATGTCTGGCAATTATTAACAACTTCACAACCTTTTCAGGATATAAAATCAACAAAGGAAAGTCAGAACTGCTTTGGATAAACCAAACAAGAGCAAGCCTCTTACAACACGGTTTCACAGTTGTAAAATCGTTAAATTACTTAGGTATTAAAATAAGCAAAAATCCTAATGATTAGTACAGTAAATTATTCTGATTTCTTTGATAAATTAGAGGATAGATTAGGTAAGTGGAACATACGATACTTATCGCTTTCTGTGAAAATAGTATTGATTAAAACAATTGTCTTCCCCAGATTATTATTCTTAATGCAAAATTTACCTATATTATTAAATAAACGAGACGTGGCAAGATATAATAGAATATGTGCGCATTTTATCTGGGGGAAAAAGAGAATTTGCGTAGCAACTGAGAAACTGGTTCAAAGCAAAAGATATGCGGGTTTGGCTTTGCCGGATATTGTGAGATATAACATAGTCGCCCTTTTGAAATTTGGAATAGACTGGCTAACGGAAGCTAATCATGTGACTTATTATGAACTAGAAACAACATTGATAGAACCCTTTGATCTCAAGGCTTTTTTACATTATCCATTTAGGAGTTTGCCTAGTAATGTCTGTACTCTTTTAACTTTCGTCAATGTGGTACGGGCATGGCAGAAATTTTGTGGATTAGTTGGGCAGGATTTCCATCTTTCAAAATACCTGCCACTTATCGGCTCTCCTGATTTTACACCGGGGTTTAACGATAATACGGCATTCAAAATCTGGCGGAAGAAGGGGCTGCGATATTTTTTTCAGTTAGTCCAGGGTGAAGGGCAAGTCTTGCAAACATTTGAAGTACTGGCTAAACAATATCAGTTACCGATAAAAGCTTTCTATGCCTATTTACAAGCCAGAAGTTTTCTCTCTAAACCTCTGCAAATATACGGATTTGTGTGGGACCCAGGGATTGAGGCAGGAGTGAAATTGTACGTGAGTGGGAAAAGATCAATATCATATTGGTATACACTTCTACTAAATATATCAGGGCAAGCACACGTCAATAAAAGGAAATAGTTTCTAACTAAATATATTAATCATCTTCAAGATGAAGATATTGGTAGGAGCATAAAACTGGCAAATGCAGCCACGAGAGTAACTAGCTGGAAAGAATCACAGTTTAAGCTCCTAAATAATTTTTATCTCACTCCAATGGGGACAGCCGAGACATAAGGGGAAGTGCTTCAAATGTCAGAGAGAGGGAGCAGACTTACCGCATTGTATATGGGAGTGCCCTAAAATACGTCAATTTTGGAGTAAAATCCTATTTTGGGTGAACAGGTTTTTACGTGTGGAGTGGGTTCCTCAATTAAGACATATCTTTCTTTTAAAAGAATACGGGTGGTATAAAGGCGAGGGACAATTAATTAATATGGCCATTCTGGCTGCCAGACATATGATATTCATGAAATGGGGAGCTTCTGAGGTCCCGACTATAGGGGAATTTGTTAATACTATTAAGTTACAAATTACCATAGAAAGACAGTATTTGGATGGGGGATCGGAAAAGGTAATAAGGACCTTCTTTGATAAGTGGAAGAGGGTAATTTTAGCATGGCCCCAGCAGGCCCAGACCCAATTTATTTCACCACTTAAGAAAAACGTAAATTTCATGTCACTGTTAGTTGGGGAGGTTCTTCCGACATATTGGCTTTAATGCCTCTCTGTCAGGGATGGGCTGGCAAGTGATTATGAATTGTGGCGATTGATAGTGTATATAGCGGGTTCCTTTTTTTTTTTTTTTTTTTCTTTCTTCTTCTTCCTTTCCTTTTTTGCCCAGTTGGCAATGGATATTCTTTGAATAGGAGTTGTAATTTCCGGATCGGACATCTGTATAGAATGCTGTGTCTGTCAGTAATATTTGGAAATATATGTTTTGTATTCTGTGTTCTTTGCGAATATGATGATCCCTGTTGTTATGACGTATGAAGCCTTCAATAAAAACATTTAAAACCTTAAAAAAAAAAAAATTGCTTTAGCTCTGGTGCAACCTGTGACATACTTTAATCATTGATTTTATATCATAGCTTCTTGACTGTTGGCACATTGATATAAGTAAACCTTTAAAATTCCAATTTTGGGTGTGACCCCCCTCTCTGTTTTCACTTTTATATTCTCTCTCTCATTCTGGGAAATTTTTGTTACTCAATTTTAAGATAGGATAGGAGAGAGAGAGAGAAAGAGGCAGAGAGAGCATGAGAGACAGAGAGGAATAGATAAAGATAAATAGAAAAATAATAAGGGAGAGAGAAAGGGGCAGAGAGAGCAAGAGAGAAAGAGGGAAGGAGGGAGAGAGAGAGAGAAATAGAGGGTGGGATGGAGGGAGAGAGAAAGAGGCAGAAAGCAAAGTGAGAGAGAGATGATAGAGAAAGAGGGAGAGAGAGGCAGAGTGGGGGAGAGATAGAGAAAGAGAGAGAAAAGATACAGAGAGAGAGTGAAGGAGAACAGCACAGAAGAGATAAAAGGAGATAAAAAGGTAGGAATGGGGAAATAAGGGACAGAGAAGGAACAGAGGGAGGAACAGCAGGGTGGGTGAAATGGAGGTAAAGGGGACTCGAGAAAGAGACATCGGGAAAAAGGGAAGATGGGACAGAGAGAGAGAGTGTATAAAGACAAAAGACAGAGGGAGGGAAGAGGCAGAGGTCTACACACCTGATCAAGATGTTGTATGAATGCTTGCTTTGTAGCCTTTGAGGAAATGTTCAAGTGCATGCCAGAAATGTCCTACCCATTGTGTCCCATCTGCTAGTGTAGGCAATAATGTCTTCATTTTCAAAGAAGAATAGCTGTTCTTATGATTTGCACAATTAAGTGCCGACTTGTGATAAAATAAATATAACCCTAGAAGTAGATCCTTTAACTTCTGATGACCCTTATTGTTGGCCGCTGTGTCCCTGACACTGAGCTCCAAGCAGTCCCTTTAACAAACCACACATCTTGTGTGTATACCTTGCCTTCTACTGCAAATCTTGCATAAATGATTTCTTCCTCCACCACTGCACTTAACTCTTCAATTGAACCATTAAGACTGCAAGAAACATGGCAGCTCCATAATTGTTTTTGTGTGTTGTCTTCCTTCCTATACAATAAAGTGTATCTCCCACAACCAAACCCTTCATTTTGTCAAGTCTGTAAAAAAAAATCCCATAAAAATAACCATTTTGATCAGAAAGTATATAAGAAAAAAATAAGCAGACACTGAAAGTTAGGGAAAAGCCAAACACGCACATTATACAATAAAAGCATACATTTACTTGCACAAATCTGGAAAGTCGGAGACAGGCCTTGATTTAATGGATTTATTTTATTTTATTTTTATTTTGAAAAAGTTTTTATTGAATTTTTATAATATAAATACCATACATAGGTATGTACAACCAAATTATCAGCGATTTAATGGATTTAATGTTGAGAAACAGTACTTTCAGTTTCTCAGTCTGTGCCTTTGTCATGGTAGTGATTGCATGTCCAGCAGGTGTTTCAATCAACTTTAATTACCGGTTCAACTCGCACTGGACACTCCATAGTTGCCCTGCTGAAAGCTCATGTGATCGAATAGTTTGAAGCTTCATTGTGCTGGTTCCTTCCACAAATACATTCCATTTGTTTGAAAATGTCTGTCATACACTATGTAACATAACCTGTTTTGAGCTGTTGTACAAAAGCCACTCTCTCTTTCCCCCCTTATCATTAATCATCCAGCTATCTTTGAATAGTCTCTCTCTCTTTTCCTTTTCATATTGTCTGTCCCTTGCTCTTTTTTTTTGCATCATCTGCCTTCTTCTTCTTTGAGGGTTCACTGACAAAATATATATATATATATATATATATATATATATATATATATATATATATATATATATATATATATATATATATATATATATATATAGTTGCTCCATAATGTTTAGGTCACAGCTGGAACCTTTGTCAACTGGATCAGATAAAAATATGCATGCATACACACATACATACACACAGACACACACACATATATTTATCTGCACAAATGGTTTCAAATCTAATTCGTTTTTTGGAATAAAATATATATCCACACTGTCAGAAGACATTTATCAGTCATAGAGAAATGGCGTTAAATATAGCTCCGAATTCAGACCCCTAGGGAAAAGGGTATCTAACCTATAAATCAGTTCTGCCTCTTTTATTAGGAGTTTATTTTCAAACCCCCCCCATCTCCAATTGGGAGTAACCTTACAAAGACCCCATGTTTGCTGTGTAGCCTCTTTCATTGAACCTTCTTTCTAATATATCTACCTGTTTTTCAAAATCCTCTATACCTGAACAATTCTTCCCTATTTGTAAGCACTGGCCAACAGGTATATTATCCTTCCATTTCTTTAAATGGCAGCTTCCAACGTGTATATAATTGTTAGAGTCCACAAGTTTAAAATGGGTTCTAGTATTAATGCCAAAATCTCCTACATTAATTTCCAAATCTCCAAAAATATTGCAGTCTCATGACTATACTCATAGGTAAATTTCAAGCCATTATTATTGTTATTCATGTGATTAAATGTATTTCTTAACTATGCTTCTCCTCTGCCCCGTATAATCAGAATAACATCGATATATCTCTTAAACAGCACAAGGTTCTCACCAAAGTCAGCTCTACTAAGAAAATAATTATCCCAATCTCCCATAAAAAGATTGGCATAACTGGATGCAGTGCCCTCAATTTGTAGATTTTATGCCATTTCTATATGACTGGAAAATGTCTTCTGACAGTAAGGATATATATTTTGTTTCAAAAAACGATTTATATTTGACACCATTTGTGCAGAAAAAAACATTTTCTTTCTATTTTGCTGGGATGGATACACAAAAAAACTAAAAAATGACAGTTATGATTTTACAAATAATTAGTGTCCTTTATCATGTGTGATGATACACCAATTATGTTCATATATCTCTATTTACACAAAAAGATTGTGTGAATGATTTGAGAGAAATGGTTAAGTATGTATAGGGGCTGGTCTATTTTGACCAATAGGAAAGAGAGGCTTCCTTTTTAAGAATGATATCCAAGATTACTATCCATCTTGATAAAGCCCCACAGTGGTTGAAATCTGTTGAAGGACAGTTTTTTGGACTAATTGTGGCTTGTGATTATCTTAATTGTAGCATTCATTTTTCTGCTTGCCCTTTGCACTAAGTGCAGGATAATAGAGGAAGGACATCATCTGAGATGAACTGTGGTTTGTGAATAGATCACTTTAAGCTATTTATTTCCTGCATTCCCTGGACAACTAACTGCAGGATTCAACCCTTTATTGCTTGCAACCTACTGTGATACGAACGCTTCCTCTGAGAGCATTAGCCAACAGCTGTGTACCTGAAGTGTGCAGATCACGTGACCAGGTCAGCAAGTGTCTGGAGCTGAGACACTAAAAGTAATTGAAGGTGCATTAGCAGTCTGATGTGGAATAACAAGAAGTTTCATATGAATGCAGGAGGTTTAAAGTGATCTGTTTTGTAGTTCTAACCACCAAGACTCATGACATACTGGTATGTTGATTGTGGCCAACTTGTATGTATGTTTTTTAGCAAAAGAGACTGTTGCAGTGGAGGCTCCTCCATATGTGCACACCCGCACGTGAAGCCCCAGTCAAAAGAAGAAGAAAAAAAATATATATATAATTTTTCCAATAGC
The DNA here is from genome assembly GCF_027579735.1 of Bombina bombina. Taxonomy (NCBI): domain Eukaryota; kingdom Metazoa; phylum Chordata; class Amphibia; order Anura; family Bombinatoridae; genus Bombina; species Bombina bombina. Next base: position 797,545,777 of record NC_069500.1, on the reverse strand, counting down.
CCCCCTATTGGAAAAATTATATTTAATTTATACCCCAAAAAAGTGAAAGCAAAACTGTTTTTTGTTGTAAAATAAAAATATATATATTTTTTCAGTTTTTTCTTTATTTAACCGCACATGCGGTAGAGCCTACATACCTGTCATTAGCTGCCTGTATTGCTTTTGCTGAGACGCCACTCCCACAGTCCAACCCATCCATATACTGGCTTAATCGCACAGTTCAGCCTGTGTGAGTGAGTCAGTGAGGTGGTGCTAAGCCGGTCTGGATACGTCATCACTGAAGTCACGTGATGACGCTTGACAAGGCTCCTCCTGGGTTGAGGAGAGGCAGATGGGCACTCTGGCATTTTAGAAATTTTTGGCGGCATCTGTATCCAGGACAGTTACAGCTGTGCAGGGAGCAGTATAGAGGTATGTGTGTGGGGGTGGTGATCAGTCTGGAATATCGGAAGCTACCACTTTTGTTTTCCAAATGTTTTCTCAGTGGCTTTCACTATCAACACCCTTCCTACCTCTCTTTTTCATTCACTTTCATTTCCTATCCACAGATTCTTTCAGTCTCAGCAATTTCTAATTGACAGGCAGGGATTAAAAGAACATTGGAAATTGTCTGTCTTTTTCACCCTCGACTGGGCTTGGAAGGGAGGTCTGTCGGTTTATTTATGGTTTGTTTATTTTTATAACTTGCAGAAATCCTTTCAAGTAAACACCCCCTCCTGTGTCAAACTGCAAATTGTTTTTATGGTCAGGACGGAGGAGAAGGGAAGGCACTGACAGCTGCCTCTGCATATTTACTAAATACAGCAACTTTAGCACTATGCTGCTTTCAGCAATCCCTTTCCTCCCTCCCCCTAGCATGTGGAAGCAGAGTCCGTAACTATGCACATTCCACAGCCCTTCCCAGCTCTCCTGCATTGCATTCTCAGTGCTTCTGCTCACAGTACTTTTCATTTTGTTAGAGCAGAGGCAGAGAATAAAATGCTGGAGAGCTGCCTGGGAAGTGGATTACCATAGTGCACTGCCTGAGTGACTATAGCAGCGTCAGCCTTTGCTGAAATCTGGAAGGCAGAAGCTGAATCCCTTTTCTCTCTCACCCTAGCATGTGCATTCACAAACTGTGTGCCAAGTCCATAGGCTTTTTGCAAAAACCATCACATAACCCCCATCAAATAAATGACTGCAATAAACATAAAGATTTGAACAAATAAAAATGAAGCATCACTTTGCACTGTGGATGGTTAACCCACCAAATGCCCCTCAGTGCCTACTGCATCCCCCTCCTCCTGTGATTTACTCACCCATCCCAGACCTCAGACTATAAAGATGAGCGCACACACACAACGCGCACTGGAAATATGTATGACAAGTTCCCTTTAATTTTGTTTTTATATAAAAGTGGGAATAGTGTGTTTGTGTATATATATATGTGTGTGTATATATATATATATATATATATATACAGTATATATATATATAGAGAGAGAGAGAGAGAGAGCTATCTGAGGGGTGGGGCTTTATTTCAAGAGGTGAGGCCAGGGGCGGGGCCAAGAGCACCTCCATCTTCATAATTCACCAGCCGCCACTGGACTGTTGTGAGTCTGTTGTCAGAACGGCTTTTCAAGAACTTTATATTGTGTTAAGCTGTGCCTAAGGGCAGACGATATTGCCTAAGCACTTTAAATTGAATTGTACAAACCTCTTTTGTTATGTGAGAGTGTTCATGTGAGTGGTTTAGAGAGACATCCCTATGTTTGTTGGGTATTAATCCATTGTTATGCTATTTTCTTGTGATTTTATAATTATTATAATGATTTAATAATCATTAGAGATGTATATGTATGTAAATCAGTGTTGAAGCTTATTGCTTGCTTTTTTTTCTTTCTAACACCTGAGACCTCATATCTTGAGCCTTTATAAATTTTGTGCACTTACCTCAATAGCCATAAGCCCTCTGCTCTAAAACCACTGCATAGCCGATCCCAAAGTCCCCACTACACTATTCACCCCTAAACTGCCACAACCCCCTTTGCAAACTAACCCACTACACTATTAACCCTGAAACCACCACAACCCCTTTGCAAAGCAACCCACTACACTACTAACCTCCTGACACCCCTTAAGTTACCCCAAAACAGATTAACCTTACCTTTAAAATAAAATTTAACTACCTTTAAAAAAAAATACCTGAAAAAGTAAAAAAAATTAACCTTATAGCTCATTTTCAATTTCAAATGCAAATCAGCTAGTAGAATAAAAGCTTTTTCTATTGGCTTATATGAACTTGAAATTGAAAATCCGCCAATAGTAATGGGTTCCCCTAAATAAAGGAGGTACCTTGCATTCAAAATTCAGTGTGCGGCTGGTGATCGCATGAATAGGGAACGGAAGATAAGAAGATGGATGAAAACCGATGCCAGAATGAAGATAAGAAGATCGCCGCCGGGATGAAGATAAGAAGATGGACCGCCACCAGAATAAAGATGGAGCGCCACCACTCGGATTAATCTTTGGTGAGTATTATCTTTGGGTTTAGTGTTAGGTTTGTTTTGTTTTTCTATGATTAGGGTTGCTTTTTTTTCCCCTTGGCAGCAAAAGGCATACCTCTTTTTTTATTTTTGGTGATTTGTTTGTCATTGTTTTAGTAGGTTGCTGTTTAAGAAATGTTAGGTGTTTTTTCAAAGTAATATTAGGGGGGGGGCGTGGCTATGCAGCAGCCATGATAGGTCGCACTATTCGGAGATCCTTAAATATTTCTATATAAACATATAACTATTCCTAAAGTTTTACGCTAATTCACATCAGACTTACTCTTCATCGATGTCTTAATGTGAGGTGACCCTGAATATGGACTCTGGCTATACCAAAATCTTTGAGAAACTGATCTAGTTTACTGAGAGTGCAACAGAGGGCCTGAAATTGAGCTCCTAATGCTTTATATTCCCGACTGCCCGGATTACAGCAAAGACAGCCCTATTACACACTACTCTATGCTGCTCAAGCCGAAAAATGAAGGGAGACTATTTGCTAATGGCGGCTCTACTCGGCAAGCTGAATCAGCGGATCTCTAACAGCTTCCAAGATCTTACACATACTCTCAGAACCGCTATGGGAGCAGGAGACAGCCACGCATGCAAAATGGCGGAGAAAATTGATAGCTTTGCACAAGGTACAGAGTTTCCGCAAATAAAAGCTATCCCATAGCTGACATTCCGGGGAACCAGCTTGTCCAAGACACAGAGATGATGGAGCAGCAACATACTTCACTACTCGAGGACGGATCTGTCTCGGATAGTCCCGATCCTCTTATGCTGATCGAGGGATGCTCTGTGGAACCTCTGTTACAAAGCAGTCAGGCTGATGCGGCTGACCTCCTGATGATTTCTGATCATCGTTCCAGTGTGTGGAGCCACAGTAGTCAGATAGCTGCTGGGCAAGAGAAGAATTGTCATACAGGCGGACCTCAGAAAGTACACTTTCCTAGTCTAGGGGAGCACACAGGTCCGACATCTCTAGTTTATGAAACCCCGAACGGACTGAGCCATTTTGACCTGAAGCGGATGGGTTGATATTGTTCAAGCTCTGGGTACTTTCTTGTAGACCACGGTATCTAGACCGTTTTTCTGCTTCTGGTGTAGGATGACTGTCACATACACGGCGGTAAATTGGAACTCAAGGACAATGAAGCCACACTTGTTATTGTTTGTATCTCATGTTGAGGAACGTTTGTCAGGCCAGCTCTAATTTAATAATTTAGACAAGTTTTGTGTATCGTTATGGTTATCTTTTATTACTGCTTAGCATATGATATGTATAAAATCCTTTATTTGTGCCTCAGTGGTTAGGATGGAACTGAAAGCTAGGTTTTACTATACAAACTTATAGTTTTACGCATGATCAGTAAGCATGTAGATATTGATGCCAGTACATTTGTTTTATCTCATTGTTAGTTCAAACACCCTCAATCTGCTAGGATTATAATTTTTCTTACACATAATTACTGGGGTCTGAGGATATTGCTTAAATGACACGAACAATATATCCAGTAATAGCTCTATACATATATATTTATAAACCCTTTAGCTGATATAGTACAACACCTAATTGATACTCACGATCTATGTGGCAATGTGGCTTAATCTATTTGTAGGCAGATTCAGGGACAATATAATAAACTTGCACCCTAATTATAAGGTTACAGGACTAATTAGTATGTTTCCATGTCTGTCAAGGCTACTATTCCTAAGGTCTAGTCGGGAGTAATCTTCATGTACTATTTTTATATACACTCTAATAATGCTATTATCTTATGTTATTGCCATAGTTATAACAGATATGTTGTGTACCGCATTTATGGTGTTTATATATTGCGTGTAACTCACGATACCACGCTTACCCTCTACTTCCTACTATACTAGATTTATCTTTCTATAGAGACCTTTTTATATTAATATAACTGCCCAATTAGGCCTCACACCGGGTACCCCTCTATAAATTAGTACTAATACTCTTGACATAACTACCCCCTAGGCTAGTGGCTAGAATAGATCATGATATATCCCATGTATTTAATATTTAAATATACCCGGTATCTATCTTTATATCTTGATATATATTCCCTCTAAGTAGCTTTGATTAGTTTATTCCGCACAATTTCCTTGTAGGAATATTTTTAGGTACGCACCCTCAGAGTAGGTCCTAAAAGGGTATATGGCTCACACTGGGACCAACTAACCGAGACTAGCTAGCCAAGGTTATTCATACCCCGCTCGCCACCTCTGGATTTTTTAATAGGATAACTCCTTCTGCACCCCTTCGCTCTACATATAGAAGCCAGCCCTCATTTATGAATAGGTTATTCTCACCCTGAGTTTATAGCATTGCCAGTTCTACACACTTTCTCACCCTTATTCTGACCTTCAACATAATCAGTTGTAATACCCATTTATTTCTCATTAAGTGCCTACACCTTATCCCCTCCAGTATACTTATGATCTATAAACACTCATTGTACTGCACTACATTATTGGTCTGTCAGGCCCGCCCCCCCTTCCTCCTCCCCTTTCCCCACTCCACTTCGAGTGGCTCTTGCCCGCTGCATTATCCCTCCCCCCTCTCTACCATAGTACTGGTTGCCAAATGTTTTTGCATTTTACTTTGTATATTCTTTACAAAAGCAACCGCAATATAAACATAATTTTACGCTCAATTTATAAACTATATTGCGAAGCCCAAGAGTGACTTCCATGTAGCTACCATTAGATATGGCTTTAAGAGATTCCTTGGTCCATAAGTGGCCACCTTGGTAGCTACCACTAAATCTTGTTATTCATTTACACCAAAAAAGAGATATCTAAATATGGTCATAGAGATTAATGTAGACATTTTATGCAGAATAATTATAAATTTTACAGTGAACTTGACTGGGAAGTCTTTGAGTTAGCCCTTATGAGTAGTTCTACATAAATGTTGATCTGGCTGAGGCACTCAGAAAGCTGACAGCTGACTAAGTATAAATGCCTAGGATACATTTAAGTTATGTAATATGCCTTAGTATGACCAGTTGCATGGATCTCTACTATTATTTACAGGCTCACCATTTATAATACGTGTTCTGTTTTATCTTCTTTTCTATTATCTGTTGAAGGCCATTTGTTTTTCTATCATTTGTAATGGATTAATATCTCAATAAAAAAATAAAATAAAAAAATTAATTTAAAAAAAAGTAGTATTAGGTTGTTGTTGCCTTTTTTTAAAGGTAAGGTTAGTCTGTTTTTGGGTAACTTAGGGGGTGTTAGGTTCGGGGTTTAGATGTCAGTGGGTTACTTTGCGATGGGGGTGTGGCAGTTTGGGGATTAATAGTGTAGTGGGTTACTTTGCTATGGTGGTGTGGTGGTTTGGGGGTTAATAGTGTAGTGGGGTACTTTGTGATAAGGTGTAGGGGATTAGAGGTTAATAGTGTAGTGGGCTACTTTACTATGGGGTTTGGGGGTTAATGTAGTGGGGTACTTTGCTATGCGGTTTGTGGGGGTTTAGAGGTTAATAGTGTAGTGGGGTACATTGCAATGGGGGTGTGGTGGTTTAGGGATTAATAGAATAGTTTAGTGCAACTGTGTCCTCTGGTAATCCCCTTACTCGATTTTACAGGTCACGTAAAAAGTTTGAGCAGTAAATGCGATTGTGTTCAAGCGATCATATTTACTTTCAAATTGACGGTCAACAATGCCCATAGAAAATATTAGGAGCTTAAATTATAATTTAAACAGCCCACCACTTGTAATATGTATTTGAGCATAAAAAACACAATCTCGCAAACGTGTTAACGCTTCTCATGCTAACGATAGTGCTCCACTCGTAATCTGGCTCAATACGTTTTATTGCCCTTTTAACATACTACATTTAACCCCTTAACGACTGAGGACGTGCAGGGTACGTCCTCAGAAAAAAGGCAGTTAATGCCTGAGAACGTACCCTGCACGTCCTCAGTGTGGAAAGCAGCTGGAAGCGATCCTGCTCGCTTCCAGCTGCTTTCCGGTTATTGCAGTGATGCCTCGATATGGAAGCATCCTGCAATAACGTTTTTAAGTAATCCGGTGCAGAGAGAGCCACTCTGTGGCCCTCTCTGCACCGGAGATCGGTGGCTACCTGCGTTGGTGGGTGGGAGCCGGACCGGGAGGCGGGTGGCGGCCATCGATGGCCATGTGGATGTGAAGGGGGGCGGGATCGTGGGCGGGGGTGGCTGGGGGCGCGCACGGGCGCGCGCACGGGCGCGCGCGCGTGCACGGGAGGGTGGGGGCGGGCGCGTGCACGGGGAGGGAGCGGGTGGGAACCGCTACACTACAGAAAATGGGAAATAAAAAATATATCAAAAATGTCAAACAAAAATGTCAAACAATAAGCAAGGTGGTGGGGGTTAGTCTGTGGGGGGTGGGGGTGGGGGGGGGGGGAAGCTACACTACAGAAAAAAAACAAAAAAAACAAAAAAAAAGCATTTTTTTATTGTAAACTGGGTACTGGCAGACAGCTGCCAGTACCCAAGATGGCCCCCAATAAGGCAGAGGGGAGGGTTAGAGAGCGGTTTTGGGGGGGATCAGGGAGGTTGGGGGCTAAGGGGGGGATCCTACACAGTAGCATATGTAAATATGCTAAAAAAAAAATTCATTTTTTTTTAAAAACCCTTTTATTTTAGTACTGGCAGACTTTCTGCCAGTACTTAAGATGGCGGGGACAATTGTGGGGTGGGGGAGGGAAGGGAGCTGTTTGGGAGGGATCAGGGGGTGGGATGTGTCAGATGGGAGGCTGATCTCTACACTAAAGCTAAAATTAACCCTGCAAGCTCACTACAAACTCCCTAATTAACCCTTTCACTGCTAGCCATAATACACGTGTGAGGCGCAACAGGATTTAGTGGCCTTCTAATTACCAGAAAGCAACGCCAAAGTCATATATGTCTGCTATTTCTGAACAAAGGGGATCCCAGACAAGCATTTACAACCATTTGTGCCATAATTGCACAAGCTGTTTGTAAATGATTTCAGTGAGAAACCTAAAATTGTGAAAAATTTTACGTTTTTTTTAATTTGATCGCATTTGGCGGTGAAATGGTGGCATGAAATATACCAAAATGTGCCTAGATCAATACTTGGGGTTGTCTACTACACTACACTAAAGCTAAAATTAACCCTACAAGCTCCTTAAAAGCTCCCTAATTAACCCCTTAACTGCTGGGCATGATACACTTGTGGTGCGCAGTGGCATTTAGCGGCCTTCTAATTACCAAAAAGCAACGCCAAAGCCATATATGTGTGCTATTTCTGAACAAAGGGGATCCCAGAGAAGAATTTACAACCATTTATGCCATAATTGCACAAGCTGTTTGTAAATGATTTCAGTGAGAAACCTAAAGATTGTGAAAAAATTTGTGAAAAAGTGAACAATTTTTTGTATTTGATCGCATTTGGCGGTGAAATGGTGGTATGAAATATACCAAAATTGGCCTAGATCAATACTTTGGGATGTCTACAAAAAAAAAATATATACATGTCAAGGGATATTCAGGGATTCCTGAAAGATATCAGTGTTCTAATGTAACTAGCGCTAATTTTGGAAAAAAATGGTTTGGAAATAGCAAAGTGCTACTTATATTTATGGCCCTATAACTTGCAAAAAAAGCAAAGAACATGTAAACATTGGGTATTTCTAAACTCAGGACAAAATTTAGAAACTATTTAGCATGGGTGTTTTTTGGTGGTTTTAGATATGTAACAGATTTTGGGGGTCAAAGTTAGAAAAAGTGTGTTTTTTTTCCATTTTTCCTCATATTTTATCATTTTTTTTATAGTAAATTATAAGATATGATGAAAATAATGGTATCTTTAGAAAGTCCATTTAATGGCGAGAAAAACGGTATATAATATGTGTGGGTACAGTAAATGAGTAAGAAGAAAATTACAGCTAAACACAAACACCGCAAAAATGTAAAAATAGCCTTGGTCCCAAACGGACAGAAAATGGAAAAGTGCTCTGGTCACTAAGGGGTTAAACATCACTTTTTTTTTTTTTTTCATTTTTTGAAGCCTACATGGCAAACAGCAGCACGGGAGGGATTCTTTCTTAAACTTTTAAAAAAAATACACTGTATGGTTGTACATTTGGGGCTTCATTTATCAAGCTGTGATGCAACTTTGGAGGCCCTTCACTTAATGGGACATGAAACCCAATTTTTTTTCTTTCATGATTCAGATAGAGAATACAATTTTAAACAACTTTCCAATTTACATCTATTATTTAATGTGCTTCCTTCTCTTGTTGTGCTTTGCTGAAAAGTTTATCTTGGCAAGCTAAGGAGTAGCAGAGAACCTAGGTTCTCGTTGTTTCTAAATGAGCACAAATCCATGAATCTTCTCAAAGATGCTTTGATCTCCTGACTCCTAAGGCTATATATTATGGGATTGAACAAGGGAGTCCATACTGTATATAATAAGGAAATCCCTTTTCTTAAATCCCTAGATTGTCTATTCGATGGAACTAAGTAAGTTGTTATCAGTGTCCCATAATAAGTACAAACAGTCAAATGAGAGCCACAGGTTGAGAACGTTTTTTTTCTTCCAGTGGTGGATGGTATCTTAAGAATAGCAATGATTATATATACATAAGTTACAATGATGAAGACAAGCTGAAAAACACCAACGTGTAGTGCTACTAATGTGGTTAATAGTTCAACAATAGATGTATCAGAACAAGACAGCTCCAGAATTGGAGTGAGATCACAGAAAAAATGTTCAATAACATTGGACCCACAAAACACAATTTGACCTACAATAAATGAAATAATTAGTGATATGGTCAATCCAAGTACCCAACACCACGAAACAAGATGAAGGCACAATTTTAAGTCCATAATGGTAGAATAATGCAAGGGGTTACATATAGCTGCATATCTGTCATAAGACATCACTGTGAGTAAACAGCATTCTGTAATGGTTGAAGCTCCAAAGAGTAGAGCTGGGAGATACAGTTTCCAATCCCTATAGAACTTTCATCTGCCAGTATAGTATTTAGAGAACTGGGGATGATATCTGTGGCCAAAACAGTGTCAGAAAAGGAAAGATGTTTAAGGAAAAAGTACATAGGAGAAAATAGATTTTTGCTGATTGACACCAGTGTGATGATGAGGATATTTCCAGTGATAATCCTGTGATAATCCTTTTCCTGTGCACGTAGGAAGGGGTTACTGAAGACACCCCAAAGTATATCAAAGTCCAAAGTATTCCACAGCACCAGGATTGTGAATAAAAAAACTTTTATTGGAACATCAGAGTCATTAGCATCAGATAAATATACAACGTTTCAGCTATTCACCCTTAATCTGCAAGATTAAGGGTGAATAGCCCGAAACGTTGCATGTTTATCTGATGACTCTGATGTTGCAATAAAAGTTTTTTATTTACAATCCTGGTGCTGTGGAATACTTTGGACTTTGAAACATATCATTAACAGAATAGAAACAAATTTGTAGCTGTGTATGAGGAATAAAACTTGGTGAGGAATAGCCAAACACTGCTAACAAGGTGAGGTTGCTGAAGACAGTTTAATGTCAAAAGTCATACACCATTGCAAGACTGAGCACTGGCAACACGATACAAGGTAGTTATAGTGCATCAGCAAGCTCTCCCAGGCAGAAATTTCAAAGCAGACAGGGGTTTCCTGATGTGTTGTCTAAGCTCCTCTGAAGAAGAACAAATAAATGGCAATGTTGAAGACCATAGACACAGTGGTTGGCCAAGAAAACAGTGCAGCAGATGAAAGAAACATCATGATTACTTCCCTTTGCAATCAGAAGATGTCCAACAGTGTCATCACCTTCGAATTAGCAGAAACCAGTGGGACCCTGGTACTCCCATCTACTGTCTGGAGAACTCTGGTCATAAGTGGTCTTCATGGAAGACTTGCGGCCAAAAAAGCCCTATCTCTAACATGGAAACAAGGCCAAGAGACTCAATTATGCACATAAATACAAAAACTGAGGTGCAGAAAATTGGCAGCAGATTGATCAGTCAAAATTTGAACTATGTGGCAATAGCATAAGGCAGTTTGTTCTCCAAAGGGCTGAAGAGGGGTACAAGAATTAGTGCCTGCAGGCAACAGTGAAGCATGGTGGAGGTTCCTTGCAAGATTGGGGCTGCATTTCTGCAAAAAGAATTAGGGATTTGGTCAGAATTAATGGTCTCCTGTGTTCAAGTGTACTAGAAAAATTCATGTTGTTTGGAAGGCAAAGGGTGGTCACACCAAATATTGATTGGATTTAGATTTTTCTTTTGTTCACTCGCTTTGCATTTTGTTAATTGATAAAAAATAAACTTTTAACAGTTCTATTTTTTTTAAATATTCTTACTTTATAGCATTTTTTCACACCTGCCAATAACTTTTGCAAAGTGCATGTCTATATATTTGTATGTGTGAATGTATAAATGTGTATATATACACACACACACACACACATATATATACACACACACACACACATATATATATATATATATATATATATATATATATATATATATATATATATATATATATAACAGAAGAGGGAAGGGCGAACAGCAAAAAAAAGACCTCCTGGTGAAGAATGTCAAGATATTTCTTATATATTATAATGCAGTGACAAATGAAAACTCACATGTTATAACCTCAACATTATGAGGTATAGATAAGACACAGAAAATCGATTATCCACTTGGGAAAAGGCAATCCTTTCCCCTCCCATTTACTTCCTGTGCAGCTGTTGCTGGACACAACCAGAGCACTGAGAGATATCAGGTATTGATGTAACTGGAGTGAATAATGGAACCTTCTTCCTGAGCACAGACATTGAAGCCTGTTATCACTATCAGTATGAACTCATATGTGTTAGATAAAAGAACTGTGCTGACATCCTTTTGAAGTGGTTAATCTTCTGCTGGAAGGGTGTATACACGATCTGAGAGCAGGAGGCTGAAAGCAGAAAGGGGTCTAGATTGCCTTTTCCCAAGTGGATAATCGATTTTCTGTGTCTTATCTATACCTCATAATGTTGAGGTTATAACATGTGAGTGTTCATTTGTCACTGCATTATAATATATAAGAAATATCGTGACATACTACACCAGGAGGTCTTTTTTTGCTGTGCGCCCTTCCCTCTTCTGTTCTAGATTTGTTCCAAGAAGCTCTCCTGTCTACAGGGGGATTTCGTTTTTTTGGGAGTAGGCTGCAGGTAGAAGAAAAGAACCCTCTCTCCCCTCCAGATATCAACGACTTTGTGTCTTTGAAAAAATAACAGGGAGACCTATAAACATAGGACATTACTGGTACTTTCTTCTGATTGGGGGCTATCTACATTTATAGCGCTGTATTGCTCTGTTTTTGTATATATATATATATATATATATATATATATACAGGGAGTGCAGAATTATTAGGCAAGTTGTATTTTTGAGGATTAATTTTATTATTGAACAACAACCATGTTCTCAATGAACCCAAAAAACTCATTAATATCAAAGCTTAATAGTTTTGGAAGTAGTTTTTAGTTTGTTTTTAGTTATAGCTATTTTAGGGGGATATCTGTGTGTGCAGGTGACTATTACTGTGCATAATTATTAGGCAACTTAACAAAAAACAAATATATACCCATTTCAATTATTTATTTTTAACAGTGAAACCAATATAGCATCTCAACATTCACAAATATACATTTCTGACATTCAAAAACAAAACAAAAACAAATCAGTGACCAATATAGCCACCTTTCTTTGCAAGGACACTCAAAAGCCTGCCATCCATGGATTCTGTCAGTGTTTTGATCTGTTCACCATCAACATTGCGTGCAGCAGCAACCACAGCCTCCCAGACACTGTTCAGAGAGTTGTACTGTTTTCCCTCCTTGTAAATCTCACATTTGATGATGGACCACAGGTTCTCAATGGGGTTCAGATCAGGTGAACAAGGAGGCCATGTCATTAGATTTTCTTCTTTTATACCCTTTCTTGCCAGCCACGCTGTGGAGTACTTGGACGCGTGTGATGGAGCATTGTCCTGCATGAAAATCATGTTTTTCTTGAAGGATGCAGACTTCTTCCTGTACCACTGCTTGAAGAAGGTGTCTTCCAGAAACTGGCAGTAGGACTGGGAGTTGAGCTTGACTCCATCCTCAACCCGAAAAGGCCCCACAAGCTCATCTTTGATGATACCAGCCCAAACCAGTACTCCACCTCCACCTTGCTGGCGTCTGAGTCGGACTGGAGCTCTCTGCCCTTTACCAATCCAGCCACGGGCCCATCCATCTGGCCCATCAAGACTCTCATTTCATCAGTCCATAAAACCTTAGAAAAATCAGTCTTGAGATATTTCTTGGCCCAGTCTTGACGTTTCAGCTTGTGTGTCTTGTTCAGTGGTGGTCGTCTTTCAGCCTTTCTTACCTTGGCCATGTCTCTGAGTATTGCACACCTTGTGCTTTTGGGCACTCCAGTGATGTTGCAGCTCTGAAATATGGCCAAACTGGTGGCAAGTGGCATCTTGGCAGCTGCACGCTTGACTTTTCTCAGTTCATGGGCAGTTATTTTGTGCCTTGGTTTTTCCACACGCTTCTTGCGACCCTGTTGACTATTTTGACTATTTTGAATGAAACGCTTGATTGTTCGATGATCACGCTTCAGAAGCTTTGCAATTTTAAGAGTGCTGCATCCCTCTGCAAGATATCTCACTATTTTTTACTTTTCTGAGCCTGTCAAGTCCTTCTTTTGACCCATTTTGCCAAAGGAAAGGAAGTTGCCTAATAATTATGCACACCTGATATAGGGTGTTGATGTCATTAGACCACACCCCTTCTCATTACAGAGATGCACATCACCTAATATGCTTAATTGGTAGTAGGCTTTCGAGCCTATACAGCTTGGAGTAAGACAACATGCATAAAGAGGATGATGTGGTCAAAATACTAATTTGCCTAATAATTCTGCACTCACTGTATATATATATATATATATATATATATATATATAGTAAATGTAGAACAAAGAACTCACTGGTCTTACAAAGTGTCCAAACTCAGTTTATTTTCAGTAGTAACTGAAAATAAATTGAGTTTGGTCACTTTGTAAGACCAGTGAGTGCTTTTTTCTACATCTACTATCTGCTTACTTCTTAGCACCCTGGCATTTGAATACAGTTTGTGGGAGTGCACTTATCCTACCTGCTAATATATATATATATATATATAAAATGTAATACTTCAAATACCTATGCTCTTCGATCAGACAGATAGATAGATAGATAAATAGATAGATAGATAGATAGATAGATGATAGATAGATATATGATAGAAGTAAATGTTGTTTTAAATGTAAATATCTGTCTATCTATATCTAAGGGAAGAACATAGGTATTTGAAGTATTTCTTAATGCAACTTCAGCTTTAACTCAGTTCTCCTGGCGTTACTTTGGGTTACAGCACAAGCAAAAGACAGAAAAGTCTTTCTAGCATGTCCTTAGAAATCTAAATGGAAAGGGAGTTAGTGTGACCTCCAGATGTTAGCGCACCTGAATCTTTTGCTCAAGCTGGTTAAATGTTATATTGTACATGTAATTCTAGCAGTAAAATGGAAATGTTGGCTCTTTTAATGGATTTGAATGGCTTAGAAAAAGAAGCAAGACACTCACGCAAGCTTGCATAAAATGAAGTACGTTTTAATACCAATAAGCGTATTGGCATTTTTGTGGATACATTCGACTAGATTACGAGTTGTGCGTTAAGGTAAAAAAGCAGCGTTAAGAGGTCCTAACGCTGCTTTTTTACGCCCGCTGGTATTACGAGTCTTGCAGGTTTAGGGGCACCGCACACTTCTTTGGCCTTACCACAAAACGACTTACGTAAACTTCGTAAAGTCTTTTTTCTATGGGACTTCCATAGCACCGGTATTACGAGTCTGTCCTGGGAGGCCAAAAAGTGAGCGGTACAACCTACCCCGTCAAGAGTCCTAACGCATTTAAAAGTCAGTAGTTAAGAGTTTTATGGTACAACGCCGTAGAATAAAACTCATAACTAAAGTACTAAAAGTACACTAACACCCATAAACTACCTATTAACCCCTAAACCGAGGCCCTCCCGCATCGCAAACACTATAATAAAATTTGTAACCCCTAATCTGCCGCTCCGGACATCGCCACAACTATAATAAACATATTAACCCCTAAACCGCCACACTCCCGCCTCGCAAACACTAGTTAAATATTATTAACCCCTAATCTGCCGTCCCTAACATCGCCACCACCTACCTACATTTATTAACCCGTAATCTGCCACCCCCAACGTCGCCGTCACTATACTAAATGTATTAACCCCTAAACCTAAGTCTAACCCTAACCCTAACACCCCCTAACTTAAATATAATTTAAATAAATATAAATAAAAATTAATATTATTACCTAAATAATTCCTATTTAAAACTAAATACTTACCTATAAAATAAACCCTAAGCTGCTAGCTACAATATAACTAATAGTTACATTGTAGCTAGCTTAGTTTTTATTTTTATTTAACAGGCAAGTTTGTATTTATTTTAACTAGGTAGAATAGTTACTACATAGTTATTAACTATTTACTAACTACCTAGCTAAAATAAATACAAAAGTACCTGTAAAATAAAAACTAACCTAAGATACAATAACACCTAACACTGGTGAGTTAGCCAGACTACTCTTGAATATCTGGCCTTCGATTACAGCACTTGAAAGTGCTTCAAGCAATGTGAGTGGATTTTCATACAAATATCTACGACATTTGTCCTTTTAAGACTGTATTACGCTATAGGCGCCTTCTTTTGATTTGTTTTTTTTAGGTTCATGTGCTAATTTCTAAGGCCTTGAAGGCAGTTTTTCACAGCTAGACAGTTCTAGTTCATGTCTGCCATATATATAACATTGTGCTCACGCTTGTGGAATTACTAACGAGTCAGCACTGATTGGCTAAAATGCAAGTCTGATAAAAGAACTGAAATAAGGGGGCAGTCTGCAGAGGCTTAGCTACAAGGTAATTACAGAGGTAAAAAGTGTATTAATATAACAGTGTTGGTTATGAAAAACTGGGGAATGGGAAATAAAGGAATTATCTATCTTTTTAAATAATAAAAATTCTGTAGAATGCAATAGAAGAAAAGTGGTTATCTAACGACAATACTTCTATTTCTTAAGGTCCCAAGGCTGTATATCTCTCTATCCTTTCCAGCTTCAACATCCGCACCAGCCCCTTCAGCTTCATTAGTTCCTATGTTATTCTATGATTCACTAAAGAATAGTGAGGTGAGCAAACTTTAGTGAATTTGCTGCATAGAGTAATATAAGAACTGATGAAATTACAGAGGATCGTGAATAAAGCAGACACCACAGTAATTGTTATTATTCAAAAAAATAAATTTTTACTTTTGCTCTTAAAATGTTTTTTATATCAACATTTATCTTATTGATGTACTGAATAAAAATTCTATTAACAACAAACCTTTACATTATTAAAGGGATATTAACCCAAATTTGTTCTTTCATGATTCAGATAGAGCATGCAATTTTAAACAACTTTCTAATTTACTCCTATTATCATTTTTTTTTTTCATTCTCTTGCTATCTTTATTTATAAAAGAAGGCATCTAAGCTAAGGAGCCAGATATTTTTTGTTCAGTACACAGGAGAGCACTTGTTTATTGTTTGGTGCATTTAGCCACCAATCAGCAAGCACAACCCAGGTTGTGAACCCAAAATGGGCCAGCTTCTAAACTTACATTCTTGTTTTTCAAATAACGATAGCAAGAGAATGAAGAAAAGTTGTTAATAGGAGTAAATTAGAACGTTGCTTCAAATTGCATGCTCTATCTGAATCATGAAAGAAAAATATTGGGATCAGTGCCCCTTTAAGCTTAAACCAGACAACTTCAAGTAAGCTAGCTTCCTTCTTTTTTGCATGGTATGGAATAATATTTTCACCTCTTTAGCGCTATGTGCTAATGTGTATATAACATGCCTACAAATCACACACAATGAAACAAATTAAAATAGGATTAAAAATATTACTATGGATTACTAAAATAATTTCTAAATATTATATTGACAAAGGCATGACGTTATTTATTTCATATCTGATTTTAAAATTAATTTCATTGTAATTACAGAAAAAATCTAAAATAATAAAATGTGTTTTATTATATGTAATTAAATGCTTTTTTCCCAATATTTTTTAAATTTTATGTTAACTTTAAAATGCCCTTTACATTTAACCTATATTTTATGAGTATGATTTTATCAATTCGCTTACCTTTTTAGTTACCAAATGGATTCGATCAAATGTATCCCAGGTGATTCATTACTATACATAGTTTGTCAATAAAGATTTTCTTAACATTGTGAGGTTCTACAAAATATAAATCACAGAATTCTGATAAACACATTTCCATAACAATTACGGCTTTACAACTCTACTGTAAATTCCTTCTGAACTGTGTGAAGTTTCTAATAAAGTAAGGAATGTTTACGGATAGCCTTGTTAGTCTTCTGCCTTTTATAGTTTTTTTTAAATCACAATGAATCCTTAAGGGAATTTAGCTTTTGTGTCTCTAAGGGAACATGATATTCTGTATTGAAAAAAAAAGTGACAAATATTAATTACCCTTGCATGTATCTTTCACAGTATCAAAATGACAGTGTTTCACAAGCTATACATGGATTTGATTTAATAAATTCCATTTTAAAAAGTGATATTAGCGCTCCACTGAGTAATACCAGTGCACACTAATGTGTGCTGGTATTACAAGTTAAGTACAATACAAATCGGAGTCTCGTTCTGATGCCGTTAGAGACAGCATCAGAACCTAAGCACAGAGAAGGGGTAAGTAGCGCATCAATGGCAGCAAATATAAATATATATGTGTATGACTATATACATGTATATTTATGTGTTAATATGTGTATACCAGTGTTCACAACAAACATTATCGTGCTATAATGCCTGAAAGGTCTTATGTAAATTGAATAAGTGCCAAAACAGATCAAATCATCCATGTGCTTCCAGATCTGATTACTGTTCATAGGCAAACATAATGTTACAACAGAATGATGCTGCTAAGCCAAACATGTGACGTAAATAGCTCAGTAGTGAACTCACTCAGTCCATGGAGGTCAGACGTCTGCCGTGAACTTAGCGGAATAACACTCTATCCTATTTTATCAGAGGGGCACTTGTCCTCAGCCTCCTACATCAATCGACTGTTTAGCGGCACATCCTCGTTCCTCCAATTACTGCTTGGGAATACTGAAAGCTGCAAAATGGGGCTCTGTGGGCTACACTCTGTGGTTGGTTCACAGTCTGCCGGCACCAAATCATCAAAATAAAAAAATTCTGTGAACTAATTTTCTTTATAAATAAAACTTAACTTTTATTTCACTGGATAAGATTCCACAACATGAAGAGCCCAAATGGTGGTTAACAGCACCAACATTTGGTTTAAGCGTTTTGTCCGTAGCCTTAATCATAGCCTAACGAGGTACATCATACTGCTCTTATTTAAAATACAAATTCAACTCTTATTGGTTAAAAAAAATGGCTTGTTAACCCTTAAACAACCACAGAGGTTCAAGAACACATTTTACAGACCCTGTTAACCGATGGTTAATGCCTCTGCATGTGATATGATTCATATAATATGATATGATAATCTAATTAAACCAACACAGAAGGGGAATAAATAGAATACAGGCATATTCCTCAATTGTAAATATACAAGGATGTACAATTAATAATATACACTAGAATAATAAACTGTTTAATATATTATATTTATTGCCAAATTAAGCACCAAGTGGCTCCGCTTTTGAGACTTGCTCTGTTTATCAAAAAACAATCAGAGCAAATAAATAATCCTAGCAAATTACATTTCTGGTATAATGCTTAACACTACCTACAGGATATAAGGATTTATCTTTTGGCAATACATCCGGCATGTTACGCTGGTACTTATTTCGCCATACAATCCATATGTATCTGTATGAAATCGGATACACAATCAACTAATGAGTATCTATATAAGACATAATATGAAATATTTATCTATATCTATACCACATGTGCAATTAACCTGTATCAACTAACACTGTAATGTATTTAATTTGCTCAGTAAATTAAGAGCTGTGCATCAAAAAGTTAGTGAGTTAATTAATAAATAAATATTTAAAAAGTTGATGGACCATTTAATGCAAAGAACAAGTCCATATTAGTGCTTTCAGCCCAAATCTTACAATAGATGATACTATTCGTTTGGTGTGTTTGAGATTTATACATCTCTCAGACATGCCATAAATAATGAGACGCACTGAAACAACATGAAACAATGTAAGTTTAACTCTGAATGTTAAAAGTTAAAAATATATACCTAAGGCATGTTAGTTTATATGTATAGCTATATAAATCTTAACTTAAAGTAACATGAAACCCAAAAATTATTTCATGATTCAGATAGAAGAAACAATTTTAAACAACTTTCTAATTTACTTCTATTTTCTAATTTGTTTCATTCTCTTAGAATCATTTGTTGAAGAAGAAGCAATGCACTAATAGTTTCTAACTGAACACATGGGTATATATATGCAGCCACCAATCAACAGCTAGAACCTAGGTTCTCTGCTGCTCCTGAGCTTACCTAGAAAAACCTTTCAGCAAAGGATAACAAGAGAAGAAAGCAAATTAAATAGAAGTAAATTGGAAAGTTGTTTAAAATTGTATTCTCTATCCGAATCATGGAAGAAAAATTTTGGGTTTCATGTCCCTTTAATATGATGGACAATTTCCTTATTTTCAAATGTTGAATTCAATATCCCTGGTATACTACTTTGTCTATTCCCAATAATTGATTAAATAATTGATTAAATCATTTTGGGAATTGAAACCCTTTGGATATCTAGTCTGAAGCTAGAATATCCAAAACATTTCTCGTTTATACAAAAGTTTGGTCTTATCCCCTCCTCTGTTTGGGCTAACCACTTGTTTAATGGCCATCCATTTAAAAAGTAGATACACTTTTATTATGTTTTGTAACAAAGTGGATAGGTGCTCTCTGATTCTAGATCTTATGTCCCTAGTGGTGAGCCCTATGTATTGAACATTACATTGTGTACACCTAATCATGTATACTACATGAGTGGATGAACAGTTTAGACATTTTTCAATGGTGTATGTATTGTGTGTCACCATTGATGAAAACGTGGTTGACACTTTAACATAGTTGCAAGGCTTCCACCTGCTATGTCCACACTTAAAGATACCCTTGTGTCTCAACCATGGGCCATTCTCTCCTGTACCTGACCTAAGCTGTGATGGTGACAAGATATTACCTAATTCCCCAATCAAATGAAGCAATACATCACTTGATCGGGGTATTTTGAATACAACACTTTTATTAGCTTAGCTTCACACACCCTGTTCTGACGAAGCAATCGGATTGGATATTTCCAAAACATTCTAATTTGTTCAATGATACACACCCCTTTTATGTTTAGAAATATAAGATCATACTTTTTTTCAGTTCATCACTTACTCCTAGGGTTATTTCCACAAATACCATCAAGGAACAAAAATTGATATACAAATAGCGCATCTGCAGTAATACACTTTACATATACATGTATATATAATATGACGATTATTCTTAATACGGTTTATTCAAGACAACTCATAGAGCCCAAACCTCAGGATATTTACATATATCTTTGATTCTAGTTTTTATATATGTTCAGAAGGATTAGTAGGTTTTATTGTATTAGATATTTGGTTTTGCACATTGTATTGTATCCCTGGTATTTTCTGTAAACATCCGGTTAGAATATCAAGGGAGTTAATCTATGCAGCACCTGTTCTAATGAGCTACAGCTGATTCCATTAAGCCCATACAGGGGTATATATGTAAGAGACTCCAGTACATTCAGTATCATTTGCCTGAGGAAAAAGCGTGGTTAACGCTTAGAAACGCGTAGCAATTTCACAACAGATGTCATTGTAGATCTGTGTATGTTCACTTTTATCTTTTTAATTAAATATTTTTATATCGATACTGGAGCTCTCTTCTTTTTTATCATCCTGACGTCCATCTTATACACCTGAAGTTCACCTTACATCACGACAGTGCCTCTTGGGTGGATATGTGTACTAGGACACCATAATATTCCTAGTTTGCTACATTTGCACTATAGGGTGCAATATTTTCTGTGAGTATCCATTCGCAAGCACTAGCAGATATTCACTACTGGTTCATTATTGATCTGCACTAGGGGTCGCCCTCTTGTTTTCTCTCTTGATTTCCAGATTACAGATATTCCTTCTGCGTTTGGGAGGAGCAGCCCTCAGCATAGTGCACAGTCAGCTGGGACACTGTGAAGTTCCCAGACCGTTCACCTAGGCATTATCTCTGCCTCCCCACATTGTGAGTATGCTTACTTTTGCATTATTTCCTTTATAAAAAATTGGCTACACTAGGAGGCGCCCTTCTCTCTCTGCTCTATTACCTAATGTTGTTGCCCTCCTTTATGAGCATCTTACACCATTTTCCACTGTTTTTACTAACTTGTCATCTGCCCCTAGAATATTAAAGTTCTTTATTACAATTGTACAGATCTGTTTGTACTGGGCAATGAAGTCTGTGACAAGTGTTACTCCCTCAAAGGGGCTGCATGCCTTAGAACTCTTAGTGAGCAAATGTCTTCTACCAATTATATCTGTCTCGCATTTGACTTTTTGAATATCTCTACTTTTATAGCCTCTCTGATTAAGATGGTCAATTAGGATTCTTAATTGATGTCATGCCACTCCGTCTCAGCGGCGGGTCGGCATTCTCCTCCCATGGACGTTGCCACGGTTGTGGCAGTTATTGTGGCGATGATGTTATCGCTGCACAGCGTCTCCTTCCTTTAAAGCCACTCACAGGTCTGCTGGCGCAAACCTGTGCTTATGTAAGTCTCATCTCACTTCCTATACCTTGCCCAAGTATAGGTTGTACTTTGTCTTCCTGGGTGCTCTCTTTTCTGCTGAACTGATGACTCTTTGGATTGCCTTACTCCTGCTGAACTCTGCCTGTCTTTGACCACTCTGCTGTTTAACCCCTGAACTGTTGGATTGCCTTATTGCTGAACTCTGCCTGTCTTTGACTACTCTGCTGTTTAACCCCTGAACTGCTGTTACTGTGGATTGCCTCATTGTTGCCGAACTCTGCTTGCCTGACCACTCTCTAGTTATTCCCTAAAGTGCAGTGAAGGACTGCCCCTTCTATTGTAAGTATTGTTTACCTCATTTACTTATCTGTTCTCTTGTTCTGGGAAATTTCCTTATACTTCCACTTGATGCTGATATAAGAAGACTACTGGCCAAGTTTGGTCTGATAGGGAAATATCCCACAAGCATTACATTATACTTGCACCATGGACCCAAATGAGGTAGCAAGAGCAATCTCTCTTCAGTGACAAATGCTGGGAACCCATGCCACATACCTGCAAACTCTGGATTTGAAATTAGAGACTATTACCACTATGCTCTCCTCACTTGTTGCAGAGAAAAACAGTGCCCCTATTGCTAGTACCACAGCCTCCTCCCCTGCTTCTGGCAGCATACCCCGGATACCATTGCCTGACAAGTATGATGGCACTACCGACTGTAGGGGATTTCTCAACCTTGCAGACTGCATTTCCACAATGACCCTTATACCTTCCAGTCCCATCAGTCAAAGGTCACCTTTATTATTTCCTTTTTGGAGGATAAGGCATTAGCCTCGGTCTCTCCCCTACTGGAACAAAGTGCTCAACTCCTGAACTACGCTGACACCTTCATTTCTGCACTGTCTTCCGTGTTTGGGACCTCTGGTCACACTTCTGCTGCAGAATACTCTCTCTTGGATCTCCGCCAGAGTAATAGGTCTGTGGCACAATATGCCATTGAGTTTCGCACCTTGGCACATGAGACAAGTTGGGATTGCAGTGCTCTCTGGGTGCCCTTCTGGAGGGGTCTACATGAACGCATCAAGGATTAGCTCACTCATCGTGATGATCCATCTACCCTGGATTGATTTATAGAGCTTTGCATCACTCTGGATTCTCGCTTTCAGGAGCAACAAGCAGAGAAAGAGAGAACTTGCAGAGTCCTGCCTTCTCGTCCTCCTACCTGTCCACCCACTAGACTGTACTCTACCCCTCCTGTACCTCCAGTTGCCTTTGAGGGGGAACCCATAGATCTCTCTTCCCTAAAGTCCTCTGAATCTGAAAGACAGAGAAGAAGAAGTTTAAGAATGTGCTTCTATTGTGGTTCTAATTCACACCAACTTAAGAATTGTGATATACTGCCGGGAAAAGCCAACGCTTAGAGGATAAAAGTGGGGTACCTTTTAGCATGGCTACTACTAATTCCCGTCACTCTTCTCGGATCCTGGTACCTATTACACTTACCTTTCTCCAGAACTCTGTTCACACACAGGCCTTTGTTGATTCAGGGGCAGCCGGTAATTTTGTAGATCAAGCAATGTTTCAAAATAACCACTCTGGATGGCACACCCCTTGGATCAGGTTTAATCCATTTCGAATCAGCACCCCTTACCATGACTGTGGGAGTCCTGCATTCTGAACAGTTAAAATTCAATGTTATTCATTCTCCTGCTCAGCCAGTGGTCCTTGGTCTTCCTTGGCTACGCAAACACAATCCTCAATTCGACTGGACTGTGGGACAGTTGGCCTCCTGGGGTAAATCCTGTTTTCACTTCTGCCAGGCTAAGGTTGTTCCATTACATCACATCCCTATTGCCAGCCTTCTGACTCCTTCTACTCTTCCTGAGTATATGCAGAATTTAAAGACGTGTTTGAAAAGAAAGCAGCTGATGTGCTACCACCTCACCGCCCTTTCGACTGCAAAATCGATCTGTTTCCTAGAGCCCCACTTCCTAAAGGAAAGACTTATCCGCTATCCAAGACTGAAACCAAAGCCATGGAGGAGTATATCCAAGAAAACCTAGCTAAAGGCTTTTTATTCGCCGTTCCTCCTCTCCTGCTGGGGATGGAGGTTTGAGACCCTGCATTGACTACAGAGCCCTAAACAACATAACTATTAAGAACCGCTATCCTATTTCCCTTATCACTGAATTATATTATTTGCTCCAAAATGCTTGTTACTTCACAAAACTAGATCTTCGTGGGGCATGCAATCTTATTCGTATCTTCTCGGGACATGAATGGAAAACTTACTTCAACACGAGATCAGGGCATTGTGAATTCCTAGTAATGCCTTTTGGGTTGTGCAATGCCCCTGCTGTCTTTTAAGCTTTTGTTAATGAAGTCTTCCGTGACCTTCTTAATTGTACTGTCATCGTCTATTTGGATGACATCCTCATATTCTCCACCACCCTGGAGGAGCATCATGTAAAACAGGTACTTCTTCGTCTCAGAAACAATTCTCTGGTAGTCAAGTTGGAGAAATGTTAATTCGATTAAGTCCACATTCAGTTCCTTGGCTATGTCATTTTTAAAGAGGGTTTTGCCATGGATCCTACAAAGCTAACCGCAGTTCTGGAATGGCCTCAACCCACCACATTGACAAAACTACAGAGATTCTTGTGGTTTTCTAACTACTATTGCAGTACTTCTCCAAAATTGTTGCTTTAATTACTGATCTGACTAAATGAAACAGAGACTGCCAAAATTGGCCTTCAGTAGCTGTGGAAGCTTTTTCTCATCTGAAAAAGGCCTTTTGTACTGCTCCTGTATTACGACATCCTGACCCGGATCTGCAGTTCACCTTAGAGGTTCATGCCTCTGAAATAGGAGCTGGTGCAGTCTTAACCCAAAGAGACCCTTCAACCTCCAAATTGCATACAGTAGCCTTTTTCTCTGAATGATTTTCTCCTGCATAGAAGAATTATGATGTGGGGAATCGTGAACTCTTAGCCATCAAGATGGCCCTTACTGAATGGCGTCACTGGCTAAAGAGTACTGCCAGTCCCATCCAGATTACTAGTCCTGGTACAAAGAACAAGAAGGCTGATGCACTTTCCCATCAGTTTCTACAATCCTGTGATTCCTTGGAAATTACAGAACACATCATTCCTCCCTTTTGTTTTGTTGCTCAGCTTAACACCTCTCTTCTTAAAAGACTGCAACATGCCGTGTCCAGAAAACCTCCGGAAGTCCCTGCGGCACCTGAACTCCTTTTTGTACCTATCATTCTACACACTCCTGTGCTATCCTGGGCTCATGATAGCAAACTACCTTGAAACTCCTTTCCCAACATATTTGGTGGCCTACCATGAAGTCTGACTCTCAGGAGTATGTTAAGGCCTGTCTAACTTGTGCTGCTAATAAGACTCCCCAATATCTGCCTCATGGTTTATTGCAACCATTGTCCATTCCCAAACAACCTTAGACACACATAACCATGGACTTTGTTGTAGACCTCCCACCTTCTGACCATCATACAGTTATCTGGTAGACATGTGCGATTCGTTTCGGATCGATTCAGAAATTCGGAAAATTTGGAGATTCGGATCGATTCGAATTTCCGAATTAAAATACTGCCGAATCTACCGAATAAATCTGAATCGAATCGAATACATCCGAATCGATTCGAATACATCCGAATCGATTTGGATGTATTCGGTAGATTCGGATGGCCGTGTACAGTATATTAGGTTTTATCACTCTGCTATGGGTTAAACCTAATATACAGTACATAATACTAGTGTAATACACAGCACATCCCAACTAACACTTACCGAAATTCCGAATTTCCGAATCGATTCGAACCGAATCAAACCGAACCAAACCAAATTTTTCCCGAATTCTAAAGAATCAGAATGAATCATAAAAGAAATCATTCAAATTTTTCTGAATTCGAATAGATCCGAACCGAAATTCGAAACGATCAGAATCGTTCCGAACCGAAACAAATTTTTCAAAGCTGCACAAGTCTATTATCGGATCGTTTTTCCAGACTTACTCATTTTATACCATTAACCAAACTACTGTCTGCCCCAGAGTTATCAACCCTTTTTCTGTTACATGTGGTTTGACTTCATGGTATTCCTGTTATTATCGTTTCTGACAGAGGTCCTCAATTCATCTCTACTTTTGCAAGTTGATTGAAACCACTGTTTCTTTGTCTTCTAGCTACCATTCCCAAACTAATGGGCTAACGGAGAGAACTAATCAGGATCTCAAAGTCTATCTCAGAGCCTATATCAATTCTCTACATTCCAATTGGTCTGGATTGTTGCCCCTAGCCGAGTTTGCAAAAAAACACTCACTCGCACGCTTCTCTACAATGTTTGCCATTTCAAGTCCACATTCAGTTCCTTGGCTATGTCATTTTTAAAGAAGGTTTTGC
Source organism: Bombina bombina (assembly GCF_027579735.1). Taxonomy (NCBI): domain Eukaryota; kingdom Metazoa; phylum Chordata; class Amphibia; order Anura; family Bombinatoridae; genus Bombina; species Bombina bombina. The sequence goes on along the minus strand of NC_069500.1, from coordinate 797,519,856 downwards.
CATGGATCCTACAAAGCTAACCACAGTTCTGGAATTGCCTTAACCCCCCACATTGAAAGAACTACAGAGATTCTTGGGGGTTTTCTAAATACTATTGCAAGTTTATAAAGTACTTCTCCAGAATTGTTGCTCCAGTTACTGATCTGACTAAACGAAACAGAGACTGCAAAAATTGGCCTTCAGTAGTTGTGGAAGCTTTTTCTCATCTGAAAAAGGCCTTTTGTAATGCTCCTGTATTACAACATCCTGACCTTGATCTGCAGTTCATCTTAGAGGTTCATGCCTCTGAAATAGGAGCTGGTGCAGTCTTAACCCAAAGAGACCCTTCAACCTCCAAATTGCATCCAGTAGCCTTTTTATCTTAACGATTTTCTCCTGCAGAGAAGAATTATGATGTGGGGAATCGTGAACTCTTAGCCATCAAGATGGCCCTTACTGAATGGCGTCACTGGCTAGAGGGTACTGCCAGTCCCATCCAGATTACTAGTCCTGGTACAAAGAACAAGAAGGCTGATGCACTTTCCCATAAGTTTCCACAATCTTGTGATTCCTTAGAAGTTCTTACCTCACACATCATTCATCCCTTTTGTGTGGTTGCTCAGCTTAACACCTCTCTTCTTAAAAGACTGCAACGTGCCCAGTCCAGAAAACCTCTGGAAGCCCCTACGGCACCTGAAATCCTTTTTGTACCTACCGTTCTACGCACTCCTGTGCTACCCTGGGCTTATGATAGCAAACTACCTTGAAACTCCTTTCCCAACATGTTTGGTGGCCTACCATGAAGTCTGACTCTCAGGAGTATGTTAAGGCCTGTCTGACTTGTGTGGCTAATAAGACTCCCCAATCCCTGCCTCATGGTTTATTGCAACCATTGTCCATTCCCAAACAACCTTGGACACACATAACCATGAAGTTTGAAAAAAAAACACTCACTCGATGCTTCTCTACAATGTTTGCCATTTCAAGCTGCAGCAGGCTATCAACCTTGTGTCTTTCCTCTTTCCATACAGTCTACAGGAGTTCCTGCTGTAGAACGTCACTTTACTGACCCATTGGCAAAGTATTCGCTCTCAGTTATGTTCAGTGGTCTCCAAATACAAGAGGTTTGCTGATCATCATCGAGCTACTGTTCGTGCATTTTCAGTAGGTGAACGTGTCTGGGTCGCAACCTGATATGTTCATTTACGTCAACCCTGTCATAAGTTAGGACCTAGGTATATCGGCCCTTACAAGGTCCTCAAAAGACTTTCTCCTGTTTCCTACAATGTGGCTTTGCCCAGAACCCTGCGCATACATCCAGTCTGCCACATATCACTGCTCAAGCCTTACATCACGAACAGATACACCCGACTCAGACCTCCTCCTCCTCAGCTATTAATTCATGGTGAACCAGAGTATGAGGTCACTAAAATCCTGGATTCCAGATTCAGGCACAGGCATCTACAATACCTAGAGCACTGGAAGGGTTAATCTGTGGCAAATCGTTCCTGGATTCCAGCCCGTGATGTTCATACTCCGTCTTTGGTCTCCAGGTTTCATGCTACTCATCCCTCCAAGCCAAGTTTGGGTCCCTGAGGTACCCTTTAAGAAGGGGTCTGTGTCACGCTGCTCCGTCTCAGTGGCAGGTCGGCGCTCTCCTCCCATGGCCATTGCCATGGTTGCGGCGGTTGTTGTGGTGATGCCACTCACCGGTCTGCTGGGGAAAACCTGCTCCTATGTAAGTCTCATCTCACTTCCTATACTGTTTCCAAGTATAGGTTGTACTTTGTCTTCCTGGTTGCTCTCCTTTCTGCTAAACTGCTGACTCTTTGGATTGCCTTACTGCTGCTGATCTCCGCTTGTCTTTGACCACTCTGCTGTTTAACCCCTGAACTGCTGGATTGCCTTATTGTTGCTGAACTCTGCTTGTCTTTGACCACTCTGCTGTTTAACCCCTGAACTGCTGGATTGCCTTATTGCTGAGCTCTGCCTGTCTTTGGCCACTCTGCTGTTTAACCCCTTAACTGCTGTTACTGTGGATTACCTGATTGTTGCCGAACTCTGCTTTCCTGACAACTCTCCAGTTATCCCCTGTAGTGCCGTGAAGGACTGCCCCTTCTATTGTAAGTATTGTTTACCTCATTTACTTATCTGTTTTCTTGTTCTGGGATATTTCCTTATACTTCCACTTGATGCCAGGATAAGAAGACTACTGGCCATATTTGGTCTGATAGGGAAATATCCCACGAGCATTACAATTGATCTGAATAAAGCACATCATTGGACCAATTCCGCTTCAACCAAATGAACTGCCCCTTTGCTATTGCATAAGGGACATGAGGAGGATGGCAGCTCCTTCCATGCAACATTGTTTTACTGGAAATAGACTTTCTATAGCTGTTTATTACAATCCTGCCATTACCCATGCCCATTATGGAGGTATCCAAAAAGTTAATGCTATGGTTCTGTACTTCCGAGGTAAAAGATAAACCTAAAGTCATTGTCATTGCTCCAATTTACAAATTCCACTACTTTTTCATCTCCACCTTCCCAGATCAACAGGAGGTCGTCAATAAACCTTTTGTACATTAGAATATTCTTTTTGAAGGGGTTATTTGATGCATACATGCTAAAAATAGGTTGGTGTATGATAGGGCAAAGTAGTTATGAGTTAGCAGGAAGGTGGTCACTTCCAAAACAAATTATTGAAATGGATGGGTATAAGTGGAATATTCAGAAAGAAAGAATTTGATGGCCTCAACCCCTTTATCATGTGGTATTGACAAGTTCAAAGACACTACGTCGATAGCTACCCACTTGTAATCTGATTTTCAAGTTATCCCTTCTAGTTCACCAAGCACATGCTTGGTGTCCCTAAAGTAACTTGACAATAAGAGTACAAAAGGCTACAACACAGCATCCAGCCATTGTGACAGCCTCTCTAGGAGTGACCCTATGCCCCTTGCAATGGGCCTACCCTTCACCTCCTCCAAAGACTTATGTAACTTTGGAAGATGGTGAAAGAAAGGTGTTACTGGATGTTCAACCAGAAGGAATTAGAAGATATCTTTATCCAAGAAACCTTTTTCCAATCCATCATCCAAAAAAATATGTAGTTCCCTTTGGAATTGCTGAGTAGGATTGTGGTTTAGTTTGGAATAACCATTCTCATCCATTAGCTGTCTATGGGCTTCCTGAATGCAGTCAGAATTCTTCATTACTACTATTGAGCCGCCTTTGTCGGCAGCCTTGATCACTATATCACTATAAGATCTTAAATGTGTGAGAGCCTCCCTTTCCTTTATGGATAAATGATCCCTTCTCTTAGTGTGTTGCCCTCGGGTGAATGGGATAAAAGGTAGATGGCTTTTTGAATCCTTTGGAACAACTGGCCCTCTCAATAGATGAAGTGAGACCCTCTCTGGATAGACTCTCCAATGATAATACATCACAACATTCTGAAAATGACAGTTGTTCCACGGATTCAAAAGATAGCTCTTGATAACTTTCCCTCATGGATTCAGCATCATGGAAATGTTTTCGCAATGTCAAATTTTGTATAAATCTATTAACATCAATAATTGTTTTAAATAATTTGTTATCACTAATGGGGGCCAAACCAAGTCTGTAACTCAAAACCTTCACCTCAATCTCAGACAAAGGGGTATTGGACAAATTGATTACTTCAAAGGATGATATCTCTGTTGTGATCTGTTTACCCTCTGTGGTATTGTGTCTCCACTATCATGTTGTCCCTGTCCCCCCCTCCGGATTCTGCATGGGAAGGGAAAAAAACCTGGATCTATATTTTGTGCATCAGCTTCTGGCATGCTACATGACCCTATATGGCTAACTAGACCATATATATATGCCCACTTTGTTTTACTTGCTTATATGTTTGTATAGACTTTGGGGCTAACTACAAGTTGAACATAATCTTGATGTACTCCTGATTTAGTATTAGTCATATGTGTCCTGCCTGTTTTGGTATATATCCTGAGCTCACTATCTCTTTCGGTGCAGGTTTTAGAATACCAGTAGGTAATTTAAACCTATGTTGTTCCTCACGTCTGTATGGTTCATCATGACCCTATCTCACTAGAGTGAGATAAAGTGTTTATGTACAGGAGAGAACAGCTCCTGGTTGAGAAACAAGGGTATGTTTAAGTGTGGACAAAGCAGGTGCAAGCCTTTCAACTATTTTGAAGTGACACACAATACATACTCCACTGAAACTGATGTCTTAACTGTTCATCCACTCATGTAGTATACATGATTAGGCGTACACAATGTAATGTTGAATACATAGGGCTCACCACTAGGGACATAAGATTTAGAATTAAAGAGCACCTATCCACTATAAATGTTGGTAAAGTGACTACCCCTCTGGTATCAACTTTTTATTACAAAACATAATAAAAGTGTATCTAAATGGAAGGCCATTGAACAAGTGGTTAGCCCAAAAAGGGGAGGGGATAAGACCAAACATTTGTATAAACGAGAAATGTTTTAGATATTCAAGCTTCAGACTAGATAATCAAAGAGTTTCAATTACCAATATGATTTATTCAATTATTGGGAATAGACAAAGTGGAATACCAGGGACATTTGAAAATAAAGAAACTGTCCATCAAATTAAGTTAAGATTTATATAGTTATAGATACAGTATAAACTAACATGCCTTAGGTATATATTTTAAACTTTTAACATTCAGAGTTAACCTTATATTGTTTCAGGTTGTTTCAGTGTGTCTCATTGTTTATGGCATTTCTGAGAACTTTACCTTGTTACACTATGAGAAATATATAAATCTCAAACACACCAAACGAATAGTATCACCTATTGTAAGATTTGGGCTAAAAGCACTAATAGGGACTTGTTCTTTGCATTAAATAATCCATCAACTTTATAAATATTTACTCATTAATTAACTCACTAACTTTTTGATGCATAGCTCTTAATTTACTGAGCAAATTAAATACATTACAGTGTTAGTTGATATAGGACTAGCGCTGCGGAACCTGTTGGCGCTTTACAAATACCTGATAATAATAATAATAACAGGTTGATTGCCCTTGTGGTATAGATATAGATAAATATTTCATATTATGTCATATACATACTTATTAGTTAATTGTGTATCCGTTTTCAACTAAGTAGGAAATTACATGACTTCATTGTTTTAAACTTGATTGTTATTTATACATATGGATTGTATGGCGAAATAAGTACCAGCGTAACATGCGGGATGTATTGACAAAAGATAAACCCCTATATCATGTAGGTAGTGTTAAGCTTTGCACCAAGAATGTAATTTGCTAGGATTATTTATGGGCTCTAATTGTATTTCATAAACAGAGCAAGTCTCAAAAGCGGAGCCACTTGGTGCTTAATTTGGCAATAAATATAATAAATTAAACAGTTTGTTATTCTATTGTATATTATTAATTGCATATCCTTTTATATTTATGATTGAGGAATATGCCTGTATTCTTTGTATTTCCCTTCTGTGTTGGTTTAATTACATTATCATATCACTTTATATAAATCATGTCACATGCAGAGGTATTAACCATCGGTTAACAGGGTCTGTAAAATGTGTTCTTGAACCTTTGTGGTTGTTTAAGGGTTAACAAGCTAATTTTGTTTTACCAATAAGATTTTAATTTGTATTTTAAATAAGAGCAGTATGGTGTACCTCGTAAGGCTATGATTAAGGCTACGGCCAAAACGAGTAAGCTGAGTATTGGTGCTATTAACCACCATTTGGCTCTTCATGTTGTGGAATCTTATCCAGTGAAATAAAAGTTACATTTTATTTATAAAGAAAATTGGTTCACAGAATTTTTAGATTTTGTTAAAGGGACAGTCCAAAAAAAAACTTTCAGGATTCAGATAGGCCATGTAATTTTCAAACAATTTTCCAATTTGCTTTTATCACCAATTTTTCTTTGTTCTCTTGGTATTCTTAGTTGAAAGCTTAACCTAGTAGGTTCATATGCTAATTTCTTAGACCTTGAAGGCCGCCTCTTAAGAATGCATTTTAACAGGTTTTTCACCACTAGAGGGTGTTAGTTCATGTTTTTCATATAGATAACACTGTGCTAAAGCACATGAAGTTACCTGGGAGCCATCACTGATTGGCTAAACTACAAGTCTGTCAAAAGAACTGAAATAAAGGGGCAGTTTGCAGAGGCTTAGATACAAGATAATCACAGAAGTAAAAAGTATATTAATATAACTGTGTTGGTTATGCAAAACTGGGGAATGGGTAAAAAAGGGATTATCTATCTTTTTAAACAATAACAATTCTGGTGTAGACTGTCCCTTTAATATGTGTTTATACATATGTATTTACATGTTAAGGCACTTTTCAGTGCTGTTTTTTTTTCACCCCACTCCCACCAACTTCGCCCCCAAAATACTGCCTAGTGCAGTTATTTTATTAAAAAATAAAAATGGTATAATTTTTTATTTTTAATAAAATACCCTACACTGTATTTGGGGCATATTTATAAAATTAAGCAGAATATATTCTATTTATTCTTAAATACGTATTTCTATATATATTTGATGCTTTTTTTTTAAATTTATATCTATAAACTATATATAATATAGATTATTATATATATATGTATAGATATATACAGATATATATATATATACTGTATATGAATATATATTTAAAAATGCTTAGAACCTATTCCCCTATGTGAAGAACATTGGTATGCGAAATATTTACACTAAAAACACAGTATAAACACTTTATTAAATATTAATATTTCATTAATACGATTTTTCATTCAACTACTTGACTGCAAAGGGTTCCAATGCACTTATATATAAAGAGGCTGCTTCCGGGTGGTAAATCGCCATAGAACAAGCCACTGAGCTGTTGTTCGTTCCTGGTAGAGCGCTTCTCTCTTTGTATGCAAATTATTATGACCCTGGGGAAGTCTCCCTATGGGTGATGGGGGAAACCAGACGTGGACTCCTTGCCCAGTGTGCTTAGAGGAATGTGGCTGCACCTCACTGACGAGGCCCATAGAAGGCCGAAACGATCGTCTGGGGTTGTCATGTTCCTTGTTCAGAGGAGAATTGCCTGGTATTTCGGGCTGGACTGACCTTACTTGGCGGGATCAGACTGATATACTTCGGGAAAGTTTTCTTCTGTGAAAAGCACACTGGTCTAAAAGAGGCTGCTTCCGGGTGGTAAATCGCCATAGAACAAGCCACTGAGCTGTTGTTCGTTCCTGGTAGAGCGCTTCTCTCTTTGTATGCAAATTATATATATATATATATATATATATGTATACATCTGTATGTATGTGTTTATATGTGTATTAGCTGTAAATAAGTATATATACATATAAATACAAAATATAAATATATATATATATATTGTCCAGGGTGCCAGGAATCAGACTGAGACGAGAAGTGCAAAAATAATCACACCTTTATTAATAGCAAAAAATAATAAAAAGTCCACAAGTCAAATAACAAGCCAGGAGTCAAAACCAGAGCTGGTAGTCAGACGAGCCGAGTCAGGAGCCAAAGCGAATAGTCAGACAAGCCGGAATCAGCAACAAGAAAAACAGCAGAGTCAGGAACAAGCCAGGGATCAGGAACCAGGAAGGACATCAGGCAGCCAGGTAATACACAGGAACTCTCACAAACAGGTCTGAGACAACGCAAAGGCAAAGCATACTGAACAGAGGCCCTTTAAATAATAAGTGATGACATCACAATTCTGAGACTGCATCCAGTCTCACACGGATGATGCATACCAGTCTGGCCATAAAAGGAAGTGCAGGAAATGAGCAGCATCCCCCACAATGCACCATAGTCAGGAAGAGAGGTGAGTAAAATGGCTGCCAGCAGCACATGGCAAACAAAATAGGGAAAAACCCTGACAGTACCCTCCCCTCAACAACCCCTCCCCGAAGGAGGACACAAGGCTTATTGGGGAAATGGGCATGGAAGGCAAGGAGGAGGGCGGGAGCATGAACATCAGAGGAGGGAACCCAAGAATGCTCCTCCGGACCGTAGCCCCTCCAGTGAACCAAATACTGTACATGGCCCCTGGACATACGAGAGTCAATAATGATGCTGACCTCATACTCCTCATGGTTGTCAAAAAAGATAGGACTGGGACAAGGCAACACAGTGGTAAACTGATTACAAACCAATGGTTTCAAGAGGGAGACATGAAAAACATTGGAGATGCGCATAGCAGGAGGAAGGTCAAGAGCGTAGGCTACTGGATTAACCCGTCGGAGTATTCAAAAAGGACCAAGATAATGGGGAGCCAATTTATTGGAAGGTCTATGAAGGTTCAGGTTGCGGGAGGACAGCCAAACTCTCTCACCAACCTGGTAGAAAGGCGCGGGCAGATGCCTACGATCAGTCTGGAACTTTTGGTGCTGCATAGAACGATGAAGACAATCCTGAATCTGCACCCACGTGGAACAGAGTTGCCGGAGATGCTCCTCCAAAGCCGGAATACCCTGAGACATGAATGAATCGGGCAACAAGTTTGGTTGAAACCCATAATTCGTCATGAATGGGGATAACTTGGAGGAAGCATTAATAGCACTATTACGAGCAAACTCTGCCCAAGGTAACAGTTCAGACCAATTATTGTGGAGAATCTGAGACATAGCAATGGAGGAACTGTTCCAGAGCTTGATTAGACCATTCCGCAGCCCCATTGGATTGAGGGTGATATGCCTGAGGAGAAGGAAAGCTGGATCCCCATTTGAGCACAAAAGGAACGCCAAAATCTGGAGACAAACTGGCTACTCCGGTCCCAACACTATCTCCTTGGGTAACCCATGTAAACGGAAGACCTCCCGGGCAAAAATTGAAGCAAGCTCCAGAGCGGTAGGTAGATTCATCAAGGGAATGCAATGTGACATTTTAGAAAAACGGTCAACCGCCATAAGGATAACAGTATTGCCATTGGAAACAGGGAGCTTGACAATGAAGTCCATGGAAAGATGTGTCCAAGGACGCTCACCATTAGCTATAGGTTGAAGAAGACCCACAGGAAGACGTCGAGGAGTCTTACTCTGTGCACAAACTGAGCAGGAGGCAACATACGCAGCAACATCAGAACGAAGACCAGGCCACCAGAATTGTCGAGTGACAGACCAAATCATTTGGTTCTTGCCTGGGTGACCTGCGGCTTTAGGATAGTGGTAAGTGTGCAAAAGTTTAGTTCGAAGATTCTCAGGAACAAAGCACTTACCACTAGGTTTCTCAGGAGGTGCATTGGTTTGTGCAGCCAGGATCTCCTCCCGCAAGGGAGAAGTCAAATTAGTACAGTATGGTAGCCAAAATATGGTCAGGAGTATAACAGGAGTAGTACAGACTCCTCCTTGGACAGAGGCGAAAATTGTCGAGAGAGGGCATCAGCCCTAACATTCTTACTACCAGGCAGGTAGGAGACCACAAAATTAAACTGAGACAAAAATAGTGCCCATCTGGCCCTGTCGGGTGTGACAAACGTTTTGCTTCAGATAGATAAGTTAAATTCTTGTGGTCAGTAAGAATGAGCACTGGCACACTAGTACCCTCGAGAAGATGCCTCCATCATCCCTTGAGTACCAAAATTATGGCCAGTAATTCCCTGTTGCCAATTTCATAATTGCACTCTGCTGGAGACAATTTCTTAGAGAAGAAACCACATGGATGCAAGGAACCGTCAGGTGTAAGACGTTGAGACAAGGGGGCACCTACTCCAGTCTCAGATGCATCGACCTCAAGAACGAAAGGCAGGACAGGGTTAAGATGAGCCAGAACTGGAGTGGCAGCAAAGGCAGTCTTAAGACTATCAAAGGCCTTAATGGCAGTAGGTGACCAATGGAGTGGATCATTCTCTTTACGGGTCATGTCTGTGATAGGTTTGACCAAGGAAGAAAAGTTTTTAATAAACTTTCTATAGTAATTGACGAACCCCAAAAAACATTGAATAAACCGAAGACCAACTGGGCGAGGCCACTGCAGAACTGCAGATAACATGACAGGATCCATGGAGAACCCTGCAACGGAGATAACATAACCTAGGAAGGTTGCTTGAGTCTGATGGAACTCACATTTCTCGAGTTTACAAAACAGGCCATTCTCACGTAGTCTCTGAAGAACCTGTGTAACATCAGAACGATGAGCCTCAAGTGTGGGTGAATGTATGAGGATGTCATCTAAGTACACCACAACACACTGTTGCAACATATCTCGTAGGACATCATTAATAAATTCCTGAAAAACAGCAGGAGCATTACATAGGCCAAAGGGCATTACAAGATACTCATAATGCCCTCTCCTGGTGTTAAATGCTGTTTTCCATTCGTGGCCCTCCTTAATCCTAATGAGATTGTACGCTCCTCTCAAATCAAGTTTAGTAAAGACCGTATCTCCCTTGAGGTGGTCAAAGAGTTCAGTAGTGAGCGGAATAGGGTAAGCATTCTTAATGGTAAGATGATTAAGACCCCTATAAGCGATGCATGGTCTTAACTCGCCACCATTTTTCTTCACAAAGAAGAAGCCAGCCCCTGCTGGAGAGCAGGATTTGTGTGGATGATCCCCCCACGACAGAGCATCAGTAACATACTCCTCCATAGCACAATTCTCTGCAACAGACAGAGGGTACACCCGGCCCCGAGGAGGATTGGCTCCGGGTTGCATGTCTTTGGCACAATCGTAAGACCGGTGAGGAAGGCAACGTACCGGCACGCACCCTTGTCAAAAACGTCTAGGAACTCTCGGTACTCCTCTGGCAATTGAGATACCGAAGAAGTGCACAAGACTTTAACTGGTTTCCGAAGACAAGTGGAAATACATTGCGCCAGTCGAGACTGGGATTGTGTTTTTTGTGTTTTTTGAGCCAGGGATAACCCAGAACAACCAGAAAAATGCGGAGAGTTTATCACCTGGAACTGGAGGGTTTCAAAATGGAGAGCCCCAACAGCATGGACAACGGGGCAGTTTCGTGAGTAACGAGTGCGGGCTGAAGGGGCCTACTATCAATGCCTCAATAGCAAGCAGAACGGACCAAGGCAAAATAGGAATGGAGTGCTTTGATACAAAAGCACTGTCAATGAAATAGCCCGCAGCACCGGAGTCAACAAGAGCCTGAGTTACTATGGAGGAGTCCACCCAGGAAAGGACAACCTTGACAAAGGTTTCTCCTTAAGCATTTCCGGGGATGAGAATAAACCACCCAAGGTCTACCCCGACAGGGACCTTAGGTGTGAGTGTTTCACAGCCATGTAGGACAAGACTTCAAAAGGTGGCCCTGTAACCCACAATAGAGGCAGAGCCCCTCCCTTCTCCTAAAGGCCCTCTCCGCCGCGGAGAGAGGAGTGAATCCCAACTGCATCGGCTCAGCAGTACCTGGTGACTCAGGACCAGGAGGCATGGGAGGAGAGGGAGGCATGGGTGGGAACGAACACGTAGGAGATAACGGAACAAGCGCTCCTTGAAAGAGGGCCTCTCTCTGAGTCTGATGTCAATTAGGATCAAAAAAGACACCAATGCCTCGAGATCCTCTGGTAAATCTCTGGCAGCAACTTTGTCTTTAATCGCATTAGAGACCCCATGAAAGAATGCAGCAACAAGGGCTTCATTGTTCAACCCCTACCTCTGCGTTAAGCGTACGGGAACTCAATAGCATACTGAGCAACAGATCTTGTACCTTGCTGAATGGACATGAGTCGTTTAGCAGCAGAGGAGGAGCGAGCCAGAACATCAAATACCCTTCGAAAGGAGGCCACAAATTCAGGGTAATTTTAAATCGCAGGTTTATTTGTCTCCTACAAGAGATAGCCCAGACAAGAGCTGTGTCAGAGGAGTAACGAGATGAGAAATCCCACCTTAGCTCTGTCAGAGGGAAACACCTGAGGTAACATCTCAAAGTAAATGCCCACCTGGTTCAAAAACCCTCTGCACTGAATAGGATCGCCTCCATATCGCTGAGGTAGAGGTGCAGAACCGGACATGCTCCTGGTAGGCATAGAGGCAGCAGCGGAAACAGGAGCAGCCATAACTTGCGGGACACTTTGGTCCAAATGTGCAGTGCGACTCAGCAGGGTTTGCAGGGGCTACTGCAAATTGATATAAGCGGTGATCCTGTACATCCATCCTGGAAATGATGGCAGGTAAAGGTGGATTATTAGCACCATCAGGATTCATGGTCTTTGCGTAATGTCAGGGTGCCAGGAATCAGACTGAGGACAAGAATTGCAAAAATAATCACACCTTTATTAATAGCAAAACATAATAAAAAGTCCACAAGTCAAATAGCAAGCAGGAGTCAAAACCAGAGCTGTTAGTCAGACGAGCCGAGTCAGGAGCCAAAGCAAATAGTCAGACGAGCCGGAATCAGCAACAAGGAAAACAGCAGAGTCAGGAACAAGCCAGGGATCAGGAACCAGGAAGGATGTCAGGCAGCCAGGTAATACACAGGGAACTCTCACAAACAGGTCTGAGACAACGCAAAGGCAGAGCATACTGAACAGAGGCCCTTTAAATAATAAGTGATGACGTCACAATTCTGAGACTGCATCCTGTCTCACACTGATGATGCATACCAGTCTGGCCATAAAAGGAAGTGCAGGAAATGTGCAGCATCCCCCACAATGCACCATAGTCAGGAGAGAGGTGAGTAAAATGGCTGCCAGCAGCACATGGCAAACAAAACAGGGAAAAAACCCTGACATATATTTAGACATGTATATTTATGTATCTCTATGTTAAAGCCTTTTGCAGTCTTTTTTTCTTTCTAACACATGAGACCTCATATCTTTGAGCCCTTATAACTTTTAATGCAATATTTTTTTCAATAATTTTTATTAAATGGTGTTATTATGAGTGTAACTGTACTTTGTAATGTAATTTTGATGTATTTTGTGCAACAGTTAACCAGAGCTCTGAGGTCGCATTATTCCAATGCATGTTAAATTCAATTGTGTTTGAGCAAATATTTTTACTTTCAACTTGTAAATATACGCTCTACGTCCGACATGCACAAACACCTGCAATAAACCCGATATCGCTTGTGTGGCAACAGTCAGTGAGCCAATCGTAATCTGGCCCTAAGTATGGTAACTCACTTGAGCCAGAAGCTAGAAACTTCAACTCAAATTAATATGCATTTCTGTGGCTATATCTTTTCCGCCTCATTATTTTTTAGTAATAGCACAATATTTGCATATCATTTAATAAAATCAATCTGTACCCCTAGTCTAAATAAAAATAAATAAATATTGACTATAAATGTCTCAAGAATCAATAGCACACATATTATATGCATCAGTACCATTCCTATATATTGGGGATCTATTCATCCTCATACCACTGTTGGTTTTTTAAACTCTAACCATTACACCACCCACAGAAATAAACCATATCTAACTTTACCTTTATTAAACCTATATCCCAAACCCCACTGTAATAATCCAACCCACAGACATTAATCCCATCTTCACCCCCAGTGGCAATAAGCCCTGCATTAAACAGCCAAGACATGGCACCCCGCCAGCATAATTCACCCATAGGACCCAAGACCCATTAAGAAACCAAGATGAATGGAAATTCATAACCACTTTTACTCTTCATCTACTGCACCTCTCTGCAAATTCCTTAACTGGCTTCCTCTTGCCTCCAGGATTAAACACAAAATTCTGACTCCAGATACTCTCCCTCCCATCCCCTTTGCTCTGCTCATGGCCTCCTACTCTCCTCCTCTCTTGTTACCTCCTCACATTCCCATTTACAGGACATCTTTAGACTGACTCCCATCTTGTGGAACTCTCTGCCTCGCCCCACAAGACTCTCCCCTAGTTTTTGAGCTTCAAGCTCTCCCGAAAGACTCTACTGTTCAGGGATGCATACAACCTACACTAAACCTTTCTTTATACCAGTTGCTCTCCTCCATTGTTACTCCCCTTGAACCCCCTTAGCATGTAAGCCTTAGAGCCCAAATGCTTGCAGATCAGCTTCTTAAGAGCTGACTACAATAGTGCGACTCTTGGCAGGGCCCTCTACCATTTGATCCCTATAAATGTTTGCTTGTATACAGCCTTATATTAATAGTGCTGCGGAATCTGTTGGTGCTCTACAAATTACCGATAATAATAAAATAAATAATAACCAAAAAAGATTCCGACCCCCCAAAAAAAATCCCACTTCTAATAGGGTGCCATCTAAGGGACCTAAGGAACCCAAGAATCCCTCTATGCAAAAACCTACAGTAGAATGCTGCACCACTAAAACAATCAAATAAACCCACATCTTCCATTTCAAAAGGAATCTAATTCTGCCCTAAAAAAATAACTCCCCCCCCCAAAAAAAATTAACACCCTTGTAAAGAACATGCACCTGGGAAAAAAAAAATATATCACCCCTCTCAGCATCTAAGAGAATCCCTTAATACAAAGACCTAGTTAAGGATTTCATACAATAATCCATTATCTACAAAATTATGTTGCCTTCTTAAGTCTGTTCCATCTTACAATAATTCACTTGCTGGATATTTGGTGGGCATCATAGATTTTTCTTAGGTATACTTATGCGCTGTTAGTCTTGTAAAGGGACCCCCTAGGTGCTATGCAGTCTATTTTTTTGGTTGAGGAATTAGAATGGAGAGTACTCCCTTTGGTGGTGGATCATGGTTAAGGGAAAGTAAGTCAAAAATTAAACTTTCATGATTCTGAAAGCTGAACTCTCTGAATTATCTAAGGAAAAGGGGTGAAACATGGAAGTCCCAGAGAGCTGAGAGATGCCTCCCATTAAAAATCCCTAATAAAATGATCCCCCAGTACTTGTGAGATCTCTCACAAGATTCTAGAAAGGCAAATTTTGCAATACTTCTCTAAGGGGCTCTCCCTGCATTTCTGTATGCATTTCTGTATGCGAGACAAGCCAAGTGCAATATAGCATTTCATGACATTAACATTTTGTTACATTTACATTTGTTTTGTATTTTAATATTACTTTAGACTTCATATTGATTTCTTTAAGTTTTATTGCATTTAAGCGTTTCTGTTCTGTATTTTAATGCATTTAGATTCTGTGTACAACAGTGATTTTACAAATTCTGCTTTGAAAGTTTCTGTTACTTTAACAAATAAGGATCATACTTTCTATATTTCTGAGTATATTTTACAAATGACATTGCACTTTGTATTTGTTCTATTGTAAAATAAAACTGACAGTTTCAGAAAGAGGCACAAAACAATTGATTCACCAGCACCAGTGGCTACCTGTCAGGGTTTTTCCCCAGCTTTGTTTGCCATGTGCTGCTGGCAGCCATTTTACTCACCTCTCTTGCTGACACTGGTGCATACTGTGTGATGCTGCTCATTTCCTGCACTTCCTTTTATGGCCAGATTGGTGTACATCATCCGTGTGAGACAGGATGCAGTCTCAGAATTGTGATGTCATCACTTATTATTTAAATGGCCTCTGTTCAGTATGCTTTGCCCTTCCGTTGTCTCAGACCTGTTTGTGAGAGCTCCTGTGTATTACCTGGCTGGCTGACGTCCCTCCTGGTTCCTGATCCCTGGCTTGTTCCTGACTCTGCTGTTCTCCTTGTTCCTGATTCCATATCGTCTGACTACTCTCTTTGGCTCCTGACTCGGCTCGTCTGACTAGAAGCTCTGGTTTTGATTCCTGGCTTGTTATTTGACTTGTGGACTTTTTATTATTTTTTTGCTATTAATAAAGGTGTGATTATTTTTGCACTTCTCGTTTCAGTCTGATTCCTGGCACCCTGACACTAGAGGTGTGTAAGCTGAAGGAGCCACTGCTCTTAACTCTAAACAATAAGCAACCCACTACCAAAGTCATATGCACTTCACTTTATTAGTACCAGGAAGCAAAAAACATGACGTTTTGGGCTTAAATGCCCTTAATCATATGACCTTATTTCAATATACACCTCTCTTTTATACACATCACCACAGGTGTAGCCATTTACCAATTTACCTGATCTCTCTAAAAAATATTTCAAATACAGGCGACACCTAGTGGCCGAAAGACAATAGTACATGTCACAAATTAAAAACAAATCATTAATCACAAAATGATGTGTGGTGCCTATTTTACAGATACATAATATATACATAGACAATATAAATATATATGAAAATATATATACATAAAAATTGAACACATTTTTAACAAATTTTTAACAACCTATTGCGAATGGACAGGGAATCACAGTATGATCAAACATAAGAAAATTGTTAGAAATAGGGGCATTGGTGTATTTATATCTTATATTTGACTTGTGATGTGTAATTCTGTCCCTTATTGGGTGGTCTCTCTGATATAAATCCACCCACACTGACATTTAATTAGATAAATTGCGTAACATGTATCTAAAGATTTTTCCTGTTTTCTTATGTTTGGTCATACTATTGCCCAACTCAAATTTTAGATAATAGACCACATCCCTGTCCCACATAGAGGGGTTGATAGGGAATTGTTTCTTTAAAAACTAGAATCAATGTGGATCTATAAACTTAACTTCATGTATCCAAAATGCATGAATCGTGAATTAGATTTTAATCTCTTCCTGTGATTCCCTGTCCATTCGCAGTAGGTTGTTAAAAAAAAAAATAACAAATTGTTCAATTTCTCTGTATATATATTTTCATATATATTTATATAGTCTATGTACTGTATATATTACGTATCTGTATAAGAGGCACCACACATTATTTTGTGATTGATGATTTGTTTTTAATTTGTGACATGTACTATTGTCTTTAGGCCACTAGGTGTCCCCTGTATTTGAAATGTTTTTTAGAAAGATCAGGTAAATTGGTAAATGGCTACACTTGTGGTGATGTGTATAAAAGAGAGGTGTAAACTGATATAAGGTCATATGATTAAGGACATTTGAGCCCGAAACTTCATGTTTTTTGCTTCCTGGTACTAATAAAGTGAAGTGCATATTACTTTGGTAGTGCTGCTGAGTTTGTGGATCGCAATTTCAGAAAGAGGGACAGGGCTGTTCCCTAGGAATTTCTGAAGCTCTCTCACAATTCTTATGCCTGAGGAAACGGCGCAGTAGGCGCAGAGAAACGCAAAGCAAATATTACTTCTGTTTTTATGTTTCAATTGTACATTTTTATGCTTTTTTAATATAAACTATTTTTTATTAATTAAGCACTTTTTATGAGTCTCTTTGTTCTACCTACCGCCTATGATCACTGGAGGTGCTTTGGAATAGTATACCAAGGATACCGACGTTTATGTGCACTGGGCCACTAAAATAGTCCAGTAGGTATCATATGCACCATTGGGGTGCTTTGATAAATGGGAGTACCCTTATACACTTGGGTCAATATTGGGCTCTATAAGCATCATTGATCTGCACCAGGGGTCGCCCTTTTCATCCTCTTATCTAATTCTCATTATATGCTATAAACATTTTATACCAGCAGTCTCACTAATTTATCTTGCCAGCTTTTTGAAGATTAAGTTTCTCAAAATTCATAATACACTTATTTAACTGACAGAAAAATAATGTATACTATACTAGGGGCATATTCAAGTTAAATTGTAGTAACAACATTTCATTTTAACATGTATGTGCTGTAAACTAAGCCTTTTTTTAGTGTCAGGTGGTCCACCATTAACTTCACCATTACATTTCCTGTGACATTTTGTATCTTATAGAGCCTCATTACTTTCTATGGAAGGCATCTCTCATCTCTCTGGTACTTTTCTTAAAGAGTTCAGTGAATTCAGCCCCTGTGAAGTCTGCACTATAATTTCTCTCCAAACTGTAGAATGTTTGATCATTGCGCCTATAGTAAGTAATGAAGCTCTTTGGGATGCTAAAACTTTCACTTTTATTTTACATAGAACACATACCTTTGTAAAAGATACACATAAATATACAAAGTATGATCATAATTTTTTAAAGTTACACAGATAATATCAAAGTATAATAAGAATTTTTAAAATCACATTCCTAAATACACTGCTGTATATAGAATCTAAATGCATTAAAAAAACAAAACAGTGAGTGCAAAGCTTAAATGTAATACATTTTAAAGGACATAATCTGAAGTGTAAAATAATATAAAATACAAAGCACAAAGGGAAAATGTCATGCAGTTTTATATTGCACTGGGAGCAACTCTCCAATCCAGAAATGGGGAAAACACCCCTTAAAGAAGTATAGCAATATAGAATATTTTTAAGGACCTCGCAGTTCTGGAGGATCATTTTAAATTATTTTATCTGAGCCAAGAGCTTTATATCATCAGGCCCTAAGTGGTATTTAATGGTCCTTTAAGAAGACCCCTTAAGTGGCATGTCCTTGTGGGTTGTCCTTTATGAGTGTGAGCTCCTTTGGGTGGCGGTCTATTATGTTTTGGAGTAGTTATATTCACCCTATATTTGCTGACATAAATACCACAACCAGACCCCTCAAAGTGATCCTGAGTTTCCCTCTTCTCCAGTGATAGTATCTCTGCATCCTCCACTTTAGGGGAATTATATAGGTCAACTCCAATGTAATTATATGTAAATCATTATCGAGTTAAAATTAAGGCCCAATTTAACAATTTGTGGCTGGATAGTGAGGGGGCAGCAGATACTGTTTGCCTGCTGTTAGTAGCTAATATTGCACAAGCAAACCCTACCAGGGTCTGTCAATCAGCTGAACAAATGAGTTTGGGATGTTTTAACTAATTTTGCCTCTTCACTTATGGTATGCAGTATCACATGCTCAATGCAGCAGCGCAAGGGCAACAATGGAGCATCCCCTATTTGATAAATAGAGCTCTAAAATTAATTCTACAAAATGACCAGACCTATTTTCGAGTGTGCATTAGAGATCCTGCAAACCCATTTTTAATATATTGATAAGTGAAACTTAAATTTTGTTGGAAAAAAACGTGATGTACATTGTAACTCAAAAATTGATAAAGATTAGTACCCCTCCCCATCACAACTGTGAGCTGCAGGTCACTCTCAAATATGATCCATAGAGCAGCATAGATAACATAAGTGTTCACCTCTTGCTGCATAGAACAAGTTGCACTTTGACGTAAAAAGCAAAACAAAAAATCCTGCACAATGAGACAAATTCATTGGCTTTGAAATACCGAGGCATGACCAAGAGGAAAGGTGTTTCACAAGGGAAAGGGTTTTTATGAATTCTGTATGTTGAGCCTAAGGGGCATATTTAACAAGCTCCGTATGGAACTTGATGCCCCGTGTTTCTGGTGGGCCTTCAGGCTCACCAGAAACACAAGTTATGAAACAGAGGTCTAAAGACCACTGATCCATAACCTGTCCGCCTGCTCTGAGGTGGCGGACAGACATCGCCGGAAATCATCCTGATTGAATACAATCAAGTTAATTGACACCCCCTGCTAGCGGCCAATTGGCCGCAAATCTGCAGGGGGCGGTATTGCACCAGCAGTTCACAAGAACTGCTGGTGCAATGATAAATGCTGAGAACGTATGCTGTTGGCATTTATCGATGTGCAGCGGACATGATCCGCAATATAGGATCATGTCCGCTCGCACAATGATAATTCGGCCCCTAAGTGTAGTTGAAAAATCCTTATCACAACTCTAGAATGCTCCAGAATGCTGACGGCCAGTCCATCGAGACACATTTCATTTATCCATTGAGGCTGCTTCAGTATAACATACATGTGAATATTTTCCAATTTTAAATATTTACATAAATAGTAGGGATGCGCATCAACAATTTAGATATTCATCTGATGCAGGAACAGCCAAATACATTATTGGACAAAAAGGATGAGAAAAAAACGATTGACCAAATAGTTTTGTTTGTTTGTGCTATTTGACACAAAAAAGGAAAGGGAGCATGGATCTATATAATCTGACAAATTAGCTCCTTTGTTTGTAATGATGTACAGGGGGTATGACCATTCATTTGTCCATTGTCCCCGTCCAATCCTGCCATACTATTACTAATTATTGATGTTGGGATAGCCAGGCAGGCATGCAATTAATACTAAATGTGATATAACTCTTTTGCACGAAACGTGAAGCCCCGGTGATGCCTGTTACTATACAGGCCAGATCGCCGAGGTGGGAGTCAGTGGGAGCGCCCAGATTTCCCTCAAGGTGGTTGAGTGCTAGCGACGGCTCTGTGACTGGGACAATTTGTGACAGCTCAGAGCAGTTGTTAGCACTCAAATTTAAACAATAAAGATTTTGCTGATGTCCCTTTTTTATGATAGGGGTTTTTTTTTGCAAAACAGTTTAAACACTGATGCCATTTTCAGGGCATCTTTTTATAGGATAGGTTTTTTTAAAGATAGTTTTTTTGGGGGTGGGGGGTTACTTTGGTTTTGGAATAGGGTTTTTTATGCAAAAGAGCTTCAGCGCTGCGGAATCTGTTGGCGCTCTACAAATACCTGATAATAATAATAACTATCACTTCAACTAAAGCACTTCCTGACAAATGTCCTTTTCAGGGAAAATTTTAGA
This sequence comes from Bombina bombina, assembly GCF_027579735.1. NCBI lineage: Eukaryota > Metazoa > Chordata > Amphibia > Anura > Bombinatoridae > Bombina > Bombina bombina. Next base: position 797,499,383 of record NC_069500.1, on the reverse strand, counting down.
GAAGGTTTTTGTGTTATTTTAGGGTTTTAGGGGTGGGCTTTTTTTTAAGGAGACTTTAGTTTTAGAATAGGTCTTACAAGTTGTTTTTTTAATCTTGGTAAGGTTTTTTCTTTCGTGTAATGCTTGTGTTTTTTTATTTTTTGTAATTGTAGTGTTTTTATATTTTGTAACTTAAGGTGTCTTAAGTTAGGGGTCTTGGGGGGGTTAGCTGTTAGGAGGTTAGGGGGTATGTTGCGATGGGGGTTGTGGTGGTTAGGGTGGTTAAGTAGTGTATGGGTAGTTTGTGGTGGTGTTTTGGTGGTTAGGGGGTTAAGTAGTGTAGGTGTAGTTTGTGGTGGGATATTGTTGGTTATGGGGTTAAGTAGTATATGGATAGTTAGCTGTGGGGGTTATGTAGGTTTAGGGGTTAATAGCTGTGTTTATTTTGTTTGTGTGTTATATTTGAAAGGGATCCTTTATTTACATCATTAATGTAGGTGGTGATGCTGCTTGAAATATTTTGCCAGCATCGCCTCCCATTACGATGTTTAGTAAAACGCTCTCGGTGAGACTGCCTTTTAACACTGATTTAGGATACTTGGAATATTTTGCAGGCTTCTTCAACATTGCGGCAGATCCCTTCTTAATATCTCCCCGCCTTGTGGCACTTTTGATCATCAGGGCCTCTGTGAGATAATATTAATCATTAACTTAAATTCAATCAGCCAGTTAGTTCGATTTTTATTAAAATTAGTTGTGTACATTTGTTGTTCTCATTGGAAATAACAGTAACAAATCTGAAAGGAATATTCTGACAAAATATTCTGACAAAATTTCAAAGTTTATTCACGTTTCACAAGCATCTATGAATCTAGACCTATTATTTTCATATTCGAGATTTACAATGAGACTTTATGAATCAAAAAATTAGGTCATTGACAGGTCAAGATTCAATTTGTTCTCTCATTCAGTAAACAAGTTTTTTATTAATATGACCCATTAACACTTTGGGCTTGATTAATCAAGCCCTTCTCTCCCCTTCGACTGCAGGTTCGCACAAGAGAACCTGCAGTCAGTATTTATCAAGCAGTGGTAATCAGGCCGCTGCTTCCCTGCCCTGTTCTACACCTTTTAGGTGGAGAATTTCAATCTCCCTGGTCTTTTCCAACCGGGGAGATTGACAGCTCCTGCCCACACATGATTGGCTGTGCGTGGGCAGGGGGTGAGGTTGCACACAAGCGCACAGTAGTACTTGTGTGCAATGGTAAATGTGAGCAGCAGATTTCTGGCCACCAGAGGAGAAGCCAGGCAGTTGATAAATAGAGCCCACATGATCTATTTGCATGTTAGGGAAATATTACTTTGTGATTGTGGTAATACTTTTATTTGAAATACAAATAATTTTGTTGCAATGTTTATACAAAAATGCAACAAATAAATATTAATTTTACAATAAAGACAAAAATAGTTTATTTGACTTAAAAGGACATTGAACCCAAATGTTTTATTTCATGATTTAGATAGAGCATACAATTTTAAGCAACTTTCTAATTTACTCCTATTATCATTTTTTTCTTCATTCTCTTCCTATCTTTATTTGAAAAGCAAGAAAGTAAGTTTAGAAGCAGGCCCATTTATAGTTCACAACCTGGCTTGTCCCTGCTGATTGGACAGCACCAATAAACAAGTGCTGTCCAGAGTTTCTGAACCAAAAATTGTCTGGCTCCTTAGCTTAGATGCCTTCTTAAAAAAAAAAAAAAAAAAAAAAAAAAAAGATAGCAAGAAAAATTGATAATAGGAGTAAATTAGCAAGTTGCTTTAAATGGCTTGCTCTGTCTGAATCACAAAAAGTATTCATCCTATTTCTAAAAAGTGATCTGATTTCAATGTCCTATGTTATTCATGAAACAAGTGCTGCAGGCTAATTAATTTTCAACTGTTTTTAAAATAATTATGCCAATTATTTATTTATTTTAAATCTTTTGTGTTGTTGTTATATTCCACATATACGATAGCAGATAAATATAAACAACCTTTTTTAACCTCAGGTTTTGCTGTAATTATATAATTGTATTGCACTTAATTTAAAAACAATGGTTGTAATTATTAAAGCACTGGTACAGTTAGATTTCATTATAATAATTAGACATCATGGGTATATCTCCCTAAAGAATTAATTATCTGCTCATGTATACTATTCTCTTTATACTTTCCTAATGAGCCCAAATTAGCTTGTTGTCACTCTTCCATAACCTCGTCTTGTGTATTAAATGTTGAGGGATTAAATACAGCTCAGAGCAACAGTGTGTGGATTTCTGTGTAATTCAAGTATGCAGCTTTTATTGTTACAAATGGCCTCTTAGAAATACAGAGATCATTCTATATGATATATGTGTTTGGAATTTTTGTTTTATACCTGCAACTAATACTACTACTAATAATAAACAATAATATGTATTCATTTTTAAAGAATATTTAAGTTGTAATATTTTAGAATTTGCATAAGTGGATTGATAATACATAAGGCTACAACCTGTCTGAACTCTTTCTGGCCTCTTATACTTCTGCCAATGCACTATTTTTATTCGGTCTGAAGAGTGCTAAATGCCATTAACTTAACATGGTTTCTGACCTATCCCTCCATATTGCTCTTTTATTTACAACTAATGTTGCTGCTTGCTTTCAAAGCACTTTCCTCCTCAATTTCTAAGCACCTCTTAACAAAGTCATAGTCCAGAAATTCCACAGCACCACAATATGTCTCAATAAAATATTCTCATTGTATTCTTCACAAGAACATGCATGCCTGCATATAGTGGTGTTTGTGGAATTTGTTCTGGACTGTTGCATTACTAAGGGGTAAGCAGTTACCCATTCTACGTGCCCCACATATATCTCTTATAAAGATTTGGTTGTATATTTCATAAGGTTTCAACCATCTACTCCATCCTACGTAATGTAGAACCCTCTAATGAAATAAGACACAACACCAATTCTTGGGAAAAGACCGGTCCCGGTCACGTTTATTTACTAACCGCTTAACTAGTGCCTACGTATTCTTTATGAACACCTAGGCACTCAGGCATATTAACTGTAACTTTAGAACAAGTTCTATCATAACACTTGGTGGCGGCATCTCACCCTAACCTAACCCCTACTAGCAGCTGGCCAGGGCCCCTTTCGATGCTTGCGGCGCGACACCTGGTTGTCACGCACATATGGCACGAAGAGAGAGCTGTGTTGTTTTAGAGATATCCGGCCCTCGATCGTAAGGGAGAGGACCCCCAGGCCGGCGCCTAGCTGGACCGTCACTCTTCTCCCTCCGTGCCCGCTCCCCAGGGCCCTGACCACCCGCCAGCTAGGGCATCTCCACCCAACCCTAAAGGGGCAACCCACTCCAATCGAATCGTACTACCCTCTTGTCGGGGGTGGGTGGCTATATTACCAGCCCGGGCTTACTAAGGCTAGCTCAACTAAACCTACCCCTGCCGGGCTACACTCACCCTTGCTCAGCCGCATCGTTGCCAACACCTTCTTCTTCCTCAGGGACGGGTGGGGGGGAAACTTTCTCCTCGAAGTCTGGATCAGGAAGAGGCCGGATACACTGCTGCAGGACCCTATAAAGGTAAGCACAAACACCGCCTCCACACCTGCAACATTGTAACAAACACATGCTACCCTCCTCTAGACTTCAATCTGGTGCTCCCTTAATGATGTTCCAGTCCCACTAGAGGGCCCTCCACTGTCATAAGGTTGCAACCATCTACTCCGTCCTACGTAATGTAGAACCCTCTAATGAAATAAGACACAACACCAATTCTTGGGAAAAGACCGGTCCCGGTTTATGAACACCTAGGCACTCAGGCATATTAACTGTAACTTTAGAACAAGTTCTATCATAACACTTGGTGGTGGCATCTCACCCTAACCTAACCCCTACTAGCAGCTGGCCAGGGCCCCTTTTGATGCTTGCGGCGCGACACCTGGTTGTCACGCCCAAATGGCATGAAGAGAGAGCTGTGTTGTTTTAGAGATATCCGGCCCTCGATCGTAAGGGAGAGGTCCCCCAGGCCGTCGCCTAGCGTGTGTGTCCCCTCCCTTTTTCTGGACCGTCACTCTTCTCCCTCCGTGCCCGCTCCCCAGGGCCCTGACCACCCGCCACAAGAGCCAGGGTCCTCTTGCTGCCACACAGAAACCAACATTTATCATAACTAACAAGTAACACCAAATTGTAATCATCAACACTTTTTTTTTTAACAGTTCAATAGGGTACTCCCCAGCTACACAGCCCGTGCAATCAAAGCACTTTCAACAATGCCCTCTGATGTCCTTCAGGAACATATCCAACCCAACATCTGTTAGGTGTACACCATCGGGGCGAAATAGTTCTTTCTTGTCGGCCGTAATTGTCTCATGCCTGATCACAAAGCCCCCCAGGGCCAAGACCGTCTTCCCCATCTCCCTGTTCACCTTCTTTCGTACATTGTACGCTGCCTTCTGGGTCACAATATACCGCCATTGTAGTCGAGCAACCACATTCGACCAACCAATATGACGTCCCTGAGCCATGTGTGTACCCATCTCAAATCAGCAGTCATCCTCTTAATGAGGTCCAATGCGGGTACCGACCCCAAGTCGTTCCCGCCCAAATGCAGCACCAAAACCTTTGGCTGCCCCCACCTCTATGAGCCTCTTGCAAAAGAGCCGGCAAATCCTCCCATACCAGGCCCCTGCGCCCCATCCACCGGAAGTTGGCCCTGGACATAGCGAATCCAAGCTGCTGCCCTTCCGTAGTCCGCAACCCTGATGGAAGCCCAATGTATGTAGGAGTGCCCTACTATCCAAACCCGCACCGGTGGGGAAGTGGCACCTAGCGAACCTGGCAAAAAATGAGCAAACCATATTATCTCTTGCCCTCAAGACCCCACCCCCGGTGTTCCCTTCCCCGCTGGTGTTGCCTACCCCTATACTAACTGTGAAGGTCAGCAACCCCAGTCTCCAGAAGACCAACAAACATATACATAAAGAACCAAAAACAAAACCCTTTTTTTTTTTTTCTTATTAGGGGCCTGATGTATGTTTTATACCGAGCCGACTTCCATCGCCCCAGTCGCTTGATTTCCTGCTCAGGTGCCCCTTCCTGCCGCGCTAGTTGCGGCCCCAATCCTAAATGAATGCGGGGCAATCCTAGCCGGATCCAACCCGCCCTACTTGCTGCCTTATACAGAACCTTCCGGAACTGGAACACAGACAAGGAACTAGAGTCCTCGTGCACGAAACTGTTGTGGCCCCGGGACGCACCCTCATAAAATTCTCTACACAGCGCACCGGACAACACTCCTGAAACTCGTGCCCGCGAGCGGAAGCCACGTTCCTCTGCCCTCTTGGTCTGTTTTTGACCTAGGAACAAACAACAGCAAAACCCTTCTTCCAGCCTAATGTGTTCTACCTGAATACCGCCTGACCCCTTCACCTTAGCAGAGGACACCAGCTCCCCCAAGCGTAGAGCCCCCGCAAAGGCCAAAGCAAAAGCAGCCCTGAATAGCAGCATTTCATACTCCGTTGAGCATACCGTTGTCAGTTCGGTAGCCAACTGCCTCAATCGAAGCTGGGTAATGGTTCCCTTTGGTCCTTTTGACGCGGGGCCGATCTACCCCACCTTTTAACACTTGCCGCACTAGGAAAGTTTTCGAATGATCAACATAACCCAGCCCCTGTTAAAGAAGGCTATCGCCGATAACCTGCCTCCTGCCCATTCTGCTAACCCCTTCCTGCCTCAAAGCGCTAGCCATGCAAGCACCTGCATCTGCGAGGCCCCCCATACCTGTATGCCCCTCTGCCGGCAGAAGATGTCCCACTTCTTCCAATGACCCAGGTAGAGGACCATGTCTTGGCACCAAGGATGCCCTAATTAGGGGGAGGATGCCTTCCCAACCTTCAACAGCTGCCAAAGAAAAAGTGGGCATGTTAAACCCTCTTTCTCCACTCTCGGCGCCACCTTTCTAAACTGTTCCCAATTAAATCGAGAGAGTGCATCAGCGATCACGTTCTGCACTCCCGGGACTGTTTTGTGGTGAAGCATATGTTGAGCTGCAAGCAGCGCAACACCAAATGCCTCAAGTAGCATACCACCCCTGGGGAGGAAGCGGACAACTTGTTAATGGCGTACACCACACTCATATTGTCCGTCCAGAACACCACGGACCTGTTGCCAGGTGTGCTCCCCAATTTCAATGGCTACCACTATCGAAAGAGTTCCAACAAGGTGAGGTTTCTAGTATAGCCAGCCTCTATCCACCCCTTGGGCCAGGGGCCCACGCACCATTCCCCATCCAGGTATGCCCCATAACCGAAGCCACCTGCCGTCTGTGAAGGATGAAGGACCTGATTTGTCACTGGAGGTCCCCTCCAGAGACAAACCCCATTAAATTGCACTAGAAACCTGGCCCACACGGCCAGGTCCTCCTTCACTTCGTCTGTGACTTTAGCCCACTTGCGTGCCCGCTGGGCCTTGCAACTGTCCTTCCAAACGGCGGTTAAAGACTCTGCCCATTGGAATGGCCCTTCCTGCAAAATTAAGTAAGCCCAGTAGCGACTGGACTTAATGGGGACCCTATCTAATCCCTGGACCTTCTGCACCAATTGTAGCATGCGATCCACCTTGTCCTCTGGGAGCCTGCAAAACTGTACAGAATCTATCTCAATCCCCAGGAATGTGAGACAAGTGCAGGGGCCCTGTGTTTTGTCTGCAGCCAACGGGACACCGAACCTGGTCATCAAATCCCTCATTACTTCCATGAGCTGTTCACATTCATCAAACCAGCCCCCCTACGAGCAGAAAATTGTCCAGGTAGTGCGCCACTGACCCACCCCCCAGATGCCTTCTGCACCGCCAATGAAGAAAAGAGCTAAAGCACTCGAATAGTGCACACGACAATGAGCATCCCATGGGCAAACACCTGTCTACATAATATGCACCCTCAAATTTCATCCCCATCAGCCTATACGCAGAGGGGTGTAGGGTAACAGGCGGAATGACTCTATGTCCAGCTTCGCCATTAGGGCCCCAGGTCCGCAAGCCCTAACTAGCTCCACTGCATCATCAAACGACTGATAATGCACCGAGTGAGGTCTGGATCAATGGCGTCATTGACAGACCCCCTTTTGGGAAAGACAGGTGATGTATAAGCCGGAACTTTCCGGCCTCCTTCTTAGGTACTACCCTAATGGGGATACCACGAGGTCGAGCAATGGCGGTGCAGCAAATGGACCAACCACTCTGCCCATGGCAATCTTTTATCCAGCTTTTCCCGTACTACCTGTGGGAATTCATAAGCAGACTTTAAGTTTTATGTATTCTCAACCTCACCCAAACCGGGATCCTAAACCCTCCCCCAACCCGGACCGGAGTAAAGCAGCGGCTTCTGGATCTGGGTAATTCACCAGCCATATCTCCATGGCTGCCAATTTAAGCGGGGTTGGGGCCCTTAGCTCCAACTCCTGGTTTAGGAGCTGGTTTTCCCTGGCCTTGCTCCTTTCGCTTCCCACATTCAGACCCTGGGTGAGGCCCACCGCAGAATTTGCATATGTGACGAAAGGAGCAGCTGCTCCCTCTGTCACACTGCCTATCCTGGAATTTCCAGCTCTTTGCCCCTTCTGCTTGGACGTGAGCTAGCTCGCGCTGCTCCTTGACGCCCCAACCCGGTGACGGGGCCCCCCTCAATCCCCAACTTCGACCACAGGTGCATGTCCTGCGTGCCAAAATGGAGCAAAGGGTTGCCCACCATCTTTCTTTGAAAGGCCATATCATATTCCGCCATGCCCCTTCCTTAAATCTCAAGTGGATATCCTCAATTGTATCCTGGTATTTGAACAGGTTGTGCCCCTGTAGGGGCCACCTATCCACGAAGCATGCGGCAAAGACCCGGAAGCACTTTACCCACTCCTCATAGGTCTCAGGCCTACACTTTCTTTGGGCCAGTGCCCTCCCCGGCCCTCTCCTTTGCTCTAAACGCATCTAAGGAGAGTTTGAAGACGTTCACATAATGCCCTTCATGTATCTTTTTGATGACCTTCATTTTCAGATGGCCATACAGCGAATGAACCAAGCAGGGGTTATCCCCTGTGCAGCCACCTTGGGGCACCTGACCCACAGGGAGCACGTTTCCCGCTGCACCCTGGGCCGCAGGCCCACCCGCAAAATTTGGAACCCTCGCCTTCGCCTGCTCTGCGCCATTTTCTTTATCCACTTAAACATTCTACGCTGCCCTTTCCCCACTAGCCCTAAGTCCTCCCCACTCTCTGAACCAGACCCACTAGTGGAAGACCCTGTGTCAGCGTGTGTAAAGTCATGAGGAAAGTACTCACGGTTCACCGACTGCTCCGCGTTGGCCGCTTGTGGCATAGGTCCACTCTCTGTGGCTGCTCTCTGCTGGGGCCTGCCACCACCAATGCACCTGTTGCTGCATTCGCCATAACTGAGGGCTGTTGTTCCTGCGCCTGTGGAGACAAAACAACTTGGGGAGTACTCTGGTCTGCAAATGAGGTCTCGAGAGAGAGCTGGCACTCATCTCCCATCTACCTATCCCAGCCTCCACCCCCAACGCTGCTGCTACTGCCTCTAATGATTTCCTCCTGCCCAGCCACCTCCCGGGCGTGCGCACTAAACCCAGGGGTGGCATTAGGCCTAGCTGCTTCCCTGAGCGCAGCCTCCACTGCCCTCCTGATTGTCACTTCAGAAACTGCGCCCGCATGCTCTGCACACTCACACCGATTCCCTGGTGCCCACTCATCTGCACCACATGCATACCAGCCCTGGTTTTCCTGCTGACTATACACTCGAGGCCCATTAACCCCTGATTGTGCACTCATACTCTGTACACCCTGCCTGGTGTGCACTTGCGCCTCATACACACCCCCAGCCTGCATTCCATGCCTCAAGCTCTCACCCATACTGCGCTGTACCCCAGAAGGCGCTACACGCGTTATCCCCACGTGCCCCCCCCTCTGACACATATGCATTCCTGGCCTGAAGCCCACACTCAGCCACCATACCACCGGAAGGCCCCTGCTGCTGGACCCTGCATCCGCTCTAGGCCTCTCATCCGCTACACCCAGCAAGCCTCGCCCTTGCACTACTGTCTCCTGGGGAGCATCCACCCCCCTCGCTGCTCTGACGCCACCTGACCTCC